>NC_053165.1:70978379-71240879 GCF_016835505.1 Polypterus senegalus
AGCCCATTTCAGCCAACACAGGGCGCAAGGCAGGAACAAACCCCGGACAGGGCACCAGCCCACCGCTGGGCACACACACACACCAAGCACACACTAGGGATATTTAGGATCACCAATGCACCTAACCTGCATGTCTTTGGACTGTGGGAGGAAACCCACGCAGACACGGGGAGAACATGCAAACTCCATGCAGGGAGGACCCGGGAAGCGAACATGCAGGTTTCCTAACTGCGAGGCAGCAGTGCTACCACTGCGCCACCGTGCCGCCACGCTTTTGTTTCAGATCATTTAGTTTTAGAATTTTATGTGTTTGCCTTCGTGACTAGCCAGGGTTTGTAGGTTTTCCCCCTCTAGTGGCCATTTGTGGAAGTCACGAAAGAAGCTTTCTGACTTCCAGGCAGATTTATGCAGTGAGTGTGCTGTATAGGTGTGGATGAGTCCGTGATGATGTCCGTTGACATTCTCTCCAACACCTAAGGGACCTGATCCCAGTGACAGGCTCCAGACAGGCCTTCCTGAAGATTGGTTTGTAACAGAGTTGCTGGGTTTTCTTTTTATTGACATTTTGAAAGCAGGTTTTGATGTTTGCCATGGCTGTGTTGAAGCAGAAGGATTACGCAATTTCTGCTCCTTTGTCCGTCCACTGGTGCTTTCTTTACACCTTCTGAAGGGCTGCTGTCTCTAGAAGTGCTTCGTAAAGTAGAAACCGGTGGGCCGCTGACGCAGTTCTTTTGGGTGTTCTTCTCCCTTTCAGGTCAGAGACTGTTTGGAGAGAGCATCCTGGGCCTGACGCAGGGATCGGTGTCAGATCTGCTGTCGAGACCCAAGCCCTGGCACAAGCTCAGCCTCAAAGGTCGCGAGCCCTTCGTCCGCATGCAGCTCTGGCTGAACGATCCGCACAACGTGGAGAAACTGCGTGACATGAAAAAGATGGAAAAGAAAGGTAAGGTACCTGAAGGAAGACGGGCTTGGTATTTCTTCAAGTCGATATTTTGTTCCTCACAAACAATGGTATCAAAGAGCCGGAATTTAACTGACGTAACCACCGGGAGTCGGTGTGCATTTCTGGAGGAACTTGGAGCTCAACACCTCTGATACTCTTCATTTATCAAGATGGTAATTTGTCGTACAGATGTTTGTACAGGTTACTTTCGCCTCTCGGATTTAACAACTTAAACAAGGAATCCGCAGGGACTCAGAGTCCTTTGTTTACTTTCAGTGTCCACTGACTTCTCACTCGAACCCAATTTCACACAGCAAATGCACGTTTAGCAGTGGACTGTGAAAGTAAACAAAGGCCACCGGAAGAAGTTTTGAAGTCCCTGCGGATTACTCATTTAATTCGTCAAGTCCAAGAAAAAAAGCCGTGCGTAAGACAAATCGTCGTCTTGTCGATGCTGACAGAGAAGTACACGAAAAAAAGTACACGGTCCGTGTCTCTCTGTGTGGACAGTCCAAAAATGAAGGTGACCCTCCGGTGGTCACTGTTATGTCTGCAGTGCAGACGAGATCTGGAGTAACCAGGAGGAGGACGTGAATTCCAAATGGATATCAAAGATGAGAAATGAAAAGCATGAAACAAAGTCAACGACTTAAACAAAAGGTCGATACACACGTAGCACGAAGATTTTACCAATCGATAGAATAGAGATAGGAAGAGGAAACCCCGGGAGACCTTTTATACTGGTTACAACGCGGTAACAACATGTAAGCACAATGAAAATGGCCATTACCAGTGACAGACGTAACCACAAGGTGGTGCCTGTAAGCCCCAAACCTCAAACACAGTATCACCCAACATGATTCCAGGTTCTATTTGTCAACAACACGTTTCCACGAATTATTACGAGCGACATTCAACAAGTTTCCACACTTTTTTCTTATCTCTTATTTATTAGGAATTAGGAAAACAAATGACATCACTTTTCTACCCGATCACCTTCCTTTGCGATGCAGTTTTTCCAGCATCATACCAGTTTTTAATTCCTTCAGCAAAAATTCTTCTGTCTTAATGAATCAGTGGCAGGGTTCTCTGCATATCCGTCACACTAGTATGGCCATTTTTGAACACTTCAATCCACTCATTGACGACTCTACGAGACAGAACTTTATCCCCATACTGAGCACACATGCGGAGATGAATTTGTGTTCCCGGCACACCACCTGCCCACAAGAAGCGTATGACAGGACGCCGTTCCTCTTTATGAGTTTGGCAGCCATCTTTACCACAGGGTGATAATTCTGATACTAAACTGCAAGGACCTGCCAGACAGAACAAGTCACATGACACTCTCAGACACAACCAATCGCTGCTCCTCCCTCCCGCCTTTACCGTTTACAACAAAAATATAAAAGTGCAGAAACTTTTTCGAACTTCCCTTGTATATTCGACAAAACATCAATTTCAAAATACAATAAATAACCAATTTCTTCCCTCCCTCCTTCTTTCCTTCCTTCCTCCACGTTAGTGTCGCCCACTGCCTCCCGACTCTTGACTCCCTGAGGTGAGGCTGCGGGCATCTTTTGAATTCGACCTGGGAACTGTTTCCTGTGTCACGCTCAAGTCATCCGGTGCAAACCAGGGCAATCTTCCCGTGACGGTACCCAAGGAATGAGAAACTCCAATTCCCAGCATGCCTTGCGGGTGTCCTGACTGGGTTCAGCCCTGAGGAACTCTGCCACCTGCAGTATGGGGGGAACGAACTGCTCACAGCACCCATGTCCACTCGGCCCATCCACTATGGCTTCCTGGCCGAGCAAGAAACCCTCTTCCATACCGGCCACCTTGGCATTTACACAGACTGAGTCTGAGTGAAGATGCGAGTTCGCTGCATTCTTCCATCTCGCTTCCAGTGGGCCCTTAAACCCGTCACCGTCGGTAATGTTATGATGAGCACGACAGTAAGGCAGTACAATGGAGCAATCGGATGGTGCAAAAAGTGCCAAGTGCTTTTATTAAAATCAACAAAACAACAATCGAAAACAAAGTCCAAATTAAATAAAGTGCAGTGCCTTAGAATCCTTCAATAAATAAATAATCCCATAAAAACAGAAGTGAAGTGGAGGTTAAAATTCAATAGAAAAAAGTCTTCATTAAATACAGTACAACGAGGTTAAAACAATACTGGAAGCAGTCTCTTTAAAAACAAGCCTGGTGCATTCTTTAACTGCCTTCTCGCTCTCTCTCTCTCTCTCGCTCGCTCTCTCGTGCTCTCTCTCTCTCTCTCGCTCGCTCGCTCAATGCAGAGGGAGAGACTGAACACGTGCAGAAATCATTGGTGCGTACGAACCGGAAGGGAAACTGGTTTGTTCATCACCCGACTTTGCGGTCGTGAACAGATGCAAAAGTTTGGCGAAGTTTTTGGTCATAACCCGATTTTGTATGTGGTCCGAGAGATTCCTGACCCGAGGTTCCACTGTAATGGATTGGCACAATAAACGGGATGCTGGGTGGAAATGCCTGTAAATAATTTGTTCTCTTTATCTCTCTCTCTCACTCTCTCCTTGCTCCTTTCTTCCTTTACGTTCCTCTAGTTTAAATAGTGACAGTCCCGGATGTAATTGGTGGAAATCAACAGGTAATTTACGTCTTGGGGTTGTAGTCTCCCTTCATCATCCTTCCCCTTTTATCTTACGGGGACAACATTTACTGATACACACATATAGCACAGCAAACGGGACGATGAAAACAAAACGAACTCGGCACCGACAGAAATAAGTACTTCTTATTATGTAGCCTGGTCTTTATCCAGTGTAGGGATCCTGATGGAACAAAATCTCATAAAACGCTCCCTAAGCTCACGTTTGACATGATGCAGAACGATGAAGCGTACTTGGTCAAGTATCAAGTCTCATTTTCATTTTTTTGCCTTGTTTTGGTATCCCAAATGCAACTTTGCTGACGCACACATCCTCCGTCTAACTTTGCTCTTTTCTCTCTTCTTCTCCAGCCTACCTAAAACGGCGCTACGGTCTCTTGAGCACGGGTTCTGACAGCGACTCCCCCAGCACCCGATCCGACTGTGTCAGCCCAAGCATTCTGCCAGGAGACCTCTGCCACTTTGGCCAGGTGAAGAAGCCGCGCGTAGTCCTTGCGGCTGAAGAGAAGGAGGCCCTCAAGAAGGCCTATCTGCTGGAGCCTTATCCCTCCCAGCACACCATCGAGTTACTGGCCACCCAGCTCAGCCTCAAGACCAACACCGTCATCAACTGGTTCCATAACTACAGGTGAGTGTGGACCGTTGGGTCCCGTTTTATCAGTGAGCCACAGAACGTGCATACAGATAGGTCAGTGTTGGTGGACCGATGGGTGGGATGTCACTCATGTGGGTAGCTGCAGCTGAGAAGTGAGAACTTCTCTAAAAGTGAGAGGTGTTATAAGAAGAAGGCCATGCTGACTCAAGGTGAGACAGTAAAAGATTTAAATGGGGAAGGTTCAGGAGACAAGACGGGGTCGAGACCAGAAAAGTTGAAAAATAAACGATAAAAATACTGAGTTGTTACAAGGAACCGACAAATGAAAATAAGCAACGTGCCCCAATACGGTAATCCTAATATCGGAAATATGCAACACGAATCATACAGGATGAAGACTCTCAGGTGCAAAACGATATGGCGACTTGATAAAAGACGTTATCAAAATTCACCTTTGCACGTAATGATACGAAGCAAAAATGGATATGGAAATCTTAATCCTTGGGGTCCTAAATCCCGTACTTCATATTTAACGTGTGCCCAGACCTCACGGGAAAGGCAGCAGAATGACTTGAAAATGATGGAGAGGCGTTGGGGCCTCCAAATGTTACTATAAAGCAGGCCAGGACTGTCGGAATCTCAATTATTTGCTATTGTTTTATAGTTCAAAGCCATTTTTAGGAATTTCAACAACCGCAGATTGGCCAGACGTTGCATGTTTCGAACGTATAAAGTTCCCCTCATTTGTTTCTTCACTTTCTGAGTTTATGGGTAATTTCAAAAGAATTCACGAGAGCCTTCTGTTATTTCGTTTCTAACACTTTTTCCCTGATTCTTAGTCTTTGATAATTTTGGTACTTCTGATAGACAGGGCGGACTTACGGGTTTGGTCTTTGTGTGTTTTCTTGGCGTTTCTCTTCTTGTCACCTCCATTTCTACTTTCGTAGTTCATCCCACTGATAAACTATAACAAGGATCCCTCACCCCCAGAAGACTACCTGACGCAGCCCAAAGTGGGGAAAAAGTGGCTTAAGAGTTCAAAATTGGAAGAAATGTATTTAAGAAATGCCATACAAGAGAACGGATTACCACAAACCCCTGGCATACAGACAAAGGGGTAACAAATAATCCTTATAAATCAAAGATGGGCAAATTTTAGCTTTTGGGACACATGCAGCCAGTAGCGTCAATTTGTGTGGCCTCCATACAAATTCAAAACCTTTTTTGATTTTGTTAACAAAAATGACAACAACGTCAGGTTGAGTGGCCCACCCACAAGTTTAAAACTTTTGTGAATTTATTAATAAAAACTGCAAATTAAATACATAATCAGTGTGTGTTTTGGAACACGTGAACAAATGAGCAGGCTCGTTTATATATGTGTACAAGTGTAAGAAGTGGACTTAGACAGTAGAGTGTGTAACTGTATGCGTACACTGACGTTTCGATCGTACGTAGTCAGAAGACCGGATGCTTCGTAAGCACACGCTTTCTCGCATGTGTGTTTGGAACGTCCATTCGCCCGGCATCCTCCGAGTGCTGTATTAGAATTTCAAATTTTGTTATCCGTAACAATGTGTGCAACTTTGAAAAAATGTAAAATTGAAGCTGAACGGCGTGTTATTAACAAGCAATGGACATAAAGGTTATTTTCTTATTTATTTATGTTTTTACTAATGTTGAAAGTAAAGCAGTGAGCCTGATAGGCCACGACAGTGTGGCCGTTTCTAAGGAGTTCAATTTGAAGAGACAT
Organism: Polypterus senegalus; assembly: GCF_016835505.1. Classification (NCBI taxonomy): domain Eukaryota; kingdom Metazoa; phylum Chordata; class Cladistia; order Polypteriformes; family Polypteridae; genus Polypterus; species Polypterus senegalus. Next base: position 70,984,327 of record NC_053165.1, read on the forward strand.
TTCCAAACTAAGCCTAATATGTTTGGAAATAATTTATTAGAAAATGAATTACAGCAAAAAGCTCATTTTATTTGCTACTTAGTTATATAGTTATGTAACTAATACATTTTGTATTTGTTAGTCATATAAACAGATAAATGTAATAAATAAATAAATGAATAAATGTGAATGACCGTTTAAATAAATAAATAAATAATGTGAATAACTGTTTAAATAAGTAAAATAAATAAATAAATGTGAATGACTCTTTAAATGAATAAATGTGAATGACTCATTAAATAAATAAATTAATGAATAAAAAAATGTGAATGACAATTTTAATTAATTACTTAATTTAGTTGTTTTTGTGTGAAAATAACGTTCATTTAGTAAATTTAGATTTTGTCACATGCGGTCCACTAGAGACCTTACAGATGTCAATGTGACCTTTGGGGAGAAAAGTATCCCCTTTGTTACAAATGAATTTGACGAAATAGGAAAATATAAGAAATGCACAAAAGAGAAAAGAAAGGAGTTGCCTAATAAGCAATCCACAGCAAACAAATCGCCAATACACAATCCAAGAGAAGAATCTGATGAACGGAGCGAAGCGTACGTAATAAAATAACAGAACACCAATACTTAGGGAACAAAAACTCCAGCACAAGTCATTGATCCGCTATTGGGCCTCCCCGGCTCACAGCCCTGTTTATAGCCGGAGTGACGTCAGGGTGGCCCCGCCTCCTAGGGTCCCACCGGCAAAATATAAGAACATTTAATGGGAGAAAACACAATTAGAGGGTCACAAATGAAACCAAGAGAAATAGCATGAAAAAAGTGAAACAGTTATTCAAAAATGAACGAGAAGTTCTCACAAAAGTCGTGTTCTGGTCACAGGTGGAGAGTGTTGAAGCATCCACTCAGGGCCAGTCGCCGGTGAGACAGTTTCTGTTTCAAATGTGTGCGCTGGGTTTCCGGATGATGAGAGTCATTTTGGGTACTTTCAAGGTGAGCAGGGGATCCTTCTAATGAGTTTACACATTGTAAATAAATGAGGCAACAAATCATAAAAAGGTCTGGGGTACCAGGTGATCCCTTTATAATGACGTGATAGTGGCAGAAGAGAGTCTCTTTGGGACTGACTCCAGGGGGCAGGTTCAGGAAAGTGAAATTGATGTCATAGGTGACTTCCTATCTGTTAGAGGGAGGAAAGGCATTAAGCGGCAGTGCCACCCCCTGGCTTGGAGTGTAACTACCAGTAGACGAGCCCTGAAGTTGTCTCACCTGCCCACGCGTGTAATGATGTGATCAGGGATCAGTGAACAGTTTGCGTTGCGACTTTTCTAACATATCAGGTAACGGGATTTTGTGTTTTCTTGGCAGATCCCGCATGAGGAGGGAGGTGCTCGTTGAGGGAATGCAGGACAACGACACCGACGCGGAGCCAGGCAACTACAGCAGCAGGTACTCCCACGGGACGCCCACTCCCCAAACCCCAGACTCGGACACCGAGGACAGGAAGCCAGTGTTCCCCGTGCACGGAGAAAGTTACCCCGCCATCCCCTCCCAGAGGCCGAGCTCGGTGCAAGTCAAGCAGGAGACTCCAGACGAGAAGGAAGGGCAGGACGAGGAAGAGGAGGAGGAGGTGCATTGCAGTCGGCAGTGCGTCTCGACCGGAGTGCAGTTTTCGAACCAACTGAAGAGTGAGAGTGAGGAGGAGGAGGAGGAGGCTGGCCCCAAGGAGGACTCCCACACGCAGGCCTGTCCCAAGAGTCAGCACCAGAAGAACGCAACCACCAGCGAGCTCCAGTCACGACTGTGCCAGACAGGCACGGGAGGCCCAGAAACGGACGCATCTGAGACACCAGTCTTGGACCCAGTCAGCTTCAAAGCAGCCTCTGAACCTTCTCGCAGCAGCCTGGAGGTGTCGCTCAACTCGCCGTCAGCAGCCTCCTCCCCTGGACTCATGATGTCTGTCTCCCCTATCCCGTCCTTCTCGGCGCCTATATCCCCCTCTCCACCCAGCACCACCACCACGGCCGGTGTGCCGAGCTCCGACTCCCAGGTGCCACCACAGAACTCCAAGCTGAAGAAGAGCACGCAGAGGCGCAACGAGAAGATGGCCAACTTGAACAATATCATTCACCGGCTAGAGAAAGCGGCCAATCGCGAGGAGACGCTGGAGTGGGAGTTTTGAAGGCCGCTGCGTCTGCTTCTCTTTTCTCTTTCTCTTTCTCCTTTGGCCGAGAAGAAAGCAAATTCTCTCAGAGAAGCCTCCATGCGCTCGGACTCGAAGGGTCTCGAAGGTCGGCCGTCGGCAAGGAGTTTAAACAAACGATAAAAAAAAAGAGACCTCCCTCTCCTGTTCCTCGTTTTAACACTAAAGGATACTACTGAAGATTAATTTTAGAAGAACAAATTATTTATAAACTCGTTTTAGGTATTTTAATAAAGGATTTTACTTGTACGGGAAAAAAAAATATTTAACAGCCCTAGCTGTTTTGTTTTAAGAAATGAGAAATTTAAAAAAACAAAAAAAAAAACTTCACCTTGGAGACTTTTGCAGCCGATGTGTCATAAAATGCACACGTGAGTCCTGTCGTTTGCCACTGGATGAGATTAAAACGTTTAAAAAAAAAAAAAGACGTTTATTGAAAAAGCCATCTACAAAGCACTATACTTCTTTAAAAAAAAAAAAAAAAATTTGCTAATTTTTTGGAATAGCCGTTTTTTTCAAGTTTTGTCTTTAAGACGTCACGGTTCCAAGCTACGTAGCGAATGGAAAAATTTTTTGATCGATGATTTTGACTGTGGGATAGTCCTAAAGACTCTAAATAGATGACACTGCTTCTGTATTTAGTTTCTTGGTGATCTTTTTGAAGCCTTTGTAACACGGAGTGTCCTGTGTGGTTCTATATGTTGTAGAGATGTCTGCAGTTGCCTCTTTTTCTCTCGATGAGATGTAGCATGGTACCCCCTCCACCCCCATGACCCCCCACCCCACCACTAGATAGTGACCTGTGATGAACTTCAAAAAACAAAAACTGATAAAATCGACGCTCTCGTCACGGCGGAGCTTCTACTGTCTTAGAGACTGAATTTGGGTTCATTTATTTGTTATTTGTTCTTTTTTTAAATTCATGTTGTACTGTGAAGGCACCCCTGGAAATAAAGCGAGGGGCGATAAAGGCCACGGAAAATAGTCGACGCACCGTTGGGCCGAGCTTGTCTTGCTCGTGTCACGCCACAAACTTTCTACTCTTCTATGCATTATCTGTGGGGGTCTCGGGGAGGCGGGGAAGGGAGTGCCGCACCTATCGATTTAAAAAAAAAAAAATGTTGCCCTAAAATTTCACCCGTCTTCTCTCACTTAGCTAAACGAGACCCCCGTCCGACCCGTGTAACACAAATCAAGTGAAGTCGCCCACCGGACTGAGAGCTCACTGTGGCCAGCCGAGGTGTCCACTCTTCAGTTTTGTCTTTTCCATTTAAAAAATTTTTTTAAAAATGTGCGTTTTTATCTTCTCTACGGCTGCACTTTTCCACATCCTTTTAATAAGAGGCGGTAGGAAAACTTGTCGAAAACCCAATCCCACCGCTGCCAGCTTTTTGGGACGGCTTAGCTTTTAGCCACGCGTGGGGGCTTGACGGACTGAATGGTCTCCTCTTGTTTGTCAGGTTTCTCATGGATCAGGGTGCGCTCTAAAAAAAACCCCAAAAAATCACGAGATTATTTCAGGAGGGGGTGGGACACCAAAATTCTCAAAATGGTTGAAAAAAGAAAACGTTCAAAAATGCTCTCCCGGAGATGTCGAGGAAACATTTGCTGCACTCCTCTAATGTTACCATGACTAGCACCTCCAGGATTTCTTCCACGATAGCCAATCTCCTTCCCTTTGGTCTCAAACTGAGGGAATATGAGGAAGGAAAAAGCAACAACCTCATCTTTTTTCGGTCAAAAACTCTTTGACAGCGTTGGTGTGAGCAGGTGTGTTGCCGTTGTGCAAAATCCCATTTTAGGCTTTGCAACTTCTCCAGATGTTTGTTTCCTGGGTTTACTCTACGGTAGCAAATCTTCTTCCTTTCCATCTCAGTTTTAATTTCGGGATCTGAGGAAGCAAGATCTGGCAAATACGAGGAGCGAAAAGCGACAACTTTTTACGGTTTTTAGTCAAAATCTCTTTGACGACGTGGTGTGTGAAGGTGTGTTGTCCTGGTGTACCACTTCTCCAGATGTTTTTTTTTCCTGGATTTTTTCCCCGGAACTCAATTTGAATTTTCGGGAACTAAGGTAACAAGATATGGTAAATATGAAGAATGCAGAACGATCAGCCTCATCGATTTTGGTTGACACCATGGTGTGAGCGGCTGTGTGGTCCTGGTGCATAATCCAGTTTTAGCTGCACCACTTCCCTAGATGTTTTTTTTTCCTGGAATTCCTCCACTTTAGCAATTCTTCTTCCCTTCAGTCTCAGTTTGAATTTCAGGAACTAAGGTAGTGAAATCTGGCAAATATGAAGAATACAAAGCAACAACCTCATCATTCTTGGTCAAAAACTCTTTGACACCGTGGTGTGTGTAGGTGCTTTGTCCTGGTGCACCACCACTTGTTTTATTTCTTTTTCCTGGATTTCTTCCATGGTGGCAAATTTTCTTCCCGTTTGACTCGGACTTGAATTTCCAGGAATGAAGGGAGCGAGATCTGGCGAGCACAAAGGATGCAAAGCAACAACCTCATCGTTTTGGGTCAAAAACTCTTTGACGCTGTGGTGCGGTATACTGGTGCATAATCTAGTTTTGGGTTTGTCGCTCCTCCGGATGTTTTTTCCTGATGTTCTCCTGTGGATGCCTCAGCGGTTTGATGCGATGTCACTAAAGAAGGCCCTGTCCAAACTCTCTATTGACGGTTGATATCAAAACAACATGGTCATCATTGTCTCTGCCAAATCCGCCATGTTTGCTTGAAGGAAGAACAGAAATCAGCCGAGGTTTGTGTACAGCTGTACAGTCGATGGCAGACGTACGCACCCGATCAGCTGCTCGTGGTACAAATCAGTGGTGGTTGGCATTCAGCACCCCCTACTCCCAGGCTATTGACCGATTTTGGGAATTTTAGGTCCCCCCACCCCCACCCCATATTTGTGGTTATTTTTCATGCATTTGAACGATTTTATGCCTTGATGGGTTGCAGAGATTACACACGTGGCCCCTAAACGTGTCATGGGTTCATAGCCCTGTGGACAGAGCCCCCCCATGTTTGTGTGCAACTTCTAGCGCAGTCCACACACGCTTGACGTCACAAAGTCGGCTCACCGGTGCGCCCCATGAGACGGCAGGCAGTCCAATTACCCAGGGTGCAGTTGACCAATTTTGAGAATTTTTAAGCCCCCCAGCCTCATGCGCTGCCCTCCACAAACCCTAACCGTAACCCTCATACGTTGCCCTGCACTAAAATCGTCTTTCATATTAAGCACCTTCCCCGGGCTGTGCCGATGGCATATGTAAGCTAAGCAGTTATTTAGGGGTCCACCATACCCCACCGAGGAGAAGGTTGAGGGTCCCAAAAGGGTTAGACTAAGCCCCCGCTTGTCACCGACTATCCTTCTGTCTTCCAGTACTCAGGGGAGCAAACACGCCTGTCCCGTCCATGCTTGGAGGGGGGGGTGTACAGGACGGGGGGAGCCCACCCATCCCAGAACACGCTCGGCCACCTCTTGAAGACCACAAGTCGACCTGCTGGGGCAAACGCTAGCAAAGACCAAGGGTATAGCGCCTTTCACAACGTCCTTTGTCACAGACTGAGGGTCTTCAGCACATTTCACAATGAAAGCTGCTCTCCCCCCCCTCCCCATAGGGTGCTTAAGGCAAGACTTACAGAGTGGGCATATAGCGCCTTTCACCATAACGTGGATGAGGTCTTGCGTAATGGTTAATGGTAAAGCCTTCAGGGGCAATGGTGGTCCAGGAGCACTTTGATGTTTGCTAGAGGTGGTCACTGTCGATATTCTGTAATGGGGAATGGGTGGGTGTGCCACGCCTCTCCTGGACCACGGCCCGTTCAGTTAAAAACAATTTTGGCACGTTAGGGAGGTGAATCGACTGAATGGAGTGCCCAGGTGGTCTCCCACTTCGGGGCACCAATGTCAGGCGAGGACGTCACTCCCCCCCAATCTCCTACAATCCCACCGCCCCCACCAACTCATCACCTTTGTATTCACATTTTTGATTTTTTTGGACACTTTGCTTTGGTTTGCAGTTCACCAGTGGACTGACTGCTGTGATGTTCGATGTCTCCATCCGTCGCCTTCTTTCTGTTTCTGTAACGGCCACGACAAGCTTGTGGTGCGGAGATTCCGATGTTTGTACATACCTATAAATATATGCACAGAGTATAAAGAAGTACAGAAAGACATGCGTATATAAAAAACAAAAGAATTAGATTTTCAAAGCTGCATTGATCTTAGTAAAATGGATTCTGATTACTTGACGTGTCTGCCGCCGTGCTGTTTCTTTTGACTGCGCGTGTCGCTTTACTGTACGCCGACTGTGGGAAGCAAACCCGGAATGTGGCTTAGGAATTGTGTGTGTGTGTGACCGGATTCTGGATCTTTCCAGGCTGGAGGGTCCGATCCCCACTCTTGGTGTGTGTGTTTTACATGTATGTTAATGTATGTTAATTAGTACAGTGTGGAGGCGGGCCTTATGATTGGTATCCCCCCACCCCCCATGGATTCTGAATGTTATATTGTGTGTCTTCTCTCTTCTCATCCTCTTCCTCTTCCTCCTCCTCTTCCTTTTACAGCCACAGCGAGCCGAGAAGATACAAGCGTAACGGGAAAGCCACCCAAACAGTCAAAAGCCAGGCTCGACATCGAGATGACGTTTGGCGTTCAGCGTCTCGAAATCCTGTGGCGTCAGGGTCATCGGGGAACTTGGGCCTGCTGGGAAACTCTGTGAAGGATGAAGGATTTCGATACCAGATGTTTCCATGAATCACCGAGATCAAGGAGGTCCACTACTGACGACTGGTCAGCGTGTGTTGTGATTTTGTGCTTCGGGATTCATTTTTGTGTTTTATCTTTTATGCCCGCCGAGTGGCGCCATGTTGAATTTTGACAACAACTCTCGCGCCTCCCAGAAGACTTGATCTACTTGTGTGATGCCACCCACTTTAAAAATGTCCCTTATGCGCCATTCGGGGGTCCGTATTTTTGGATAAAACAGAAGGACTTCACGTGCGCTTCTCAGTATTTTTCTGAATCTCCTCTCACGTTTCTGGTTTGCCGATTGCCTCTCATTTTGTTCTCGTTTCATCTTCTGGTCCCGAAATCTAAATCATTCCTGTTCAGCCAAACAGCATGGAAGGGATGTTGTCAAGAATTTCGTTGGTGACAACGGACCACCAAACGGCATCCTGATGGGACCTCAAAACCTCAACGTGCAAAACGAGATTCGCTTTCTGAACTGTTGGGGCAAACGGCGTGTGATTGAAAAGTGAATGGCAGCTTCATAAACGTGTTGCAGAAAGAGTGAGTGGCTCTAACTACTGACTGCCTCAATATGGCCGATCATCTTGCAGGAAGGGGCCGGGACACCCGGAAGTGACATCAGAGTTGGTAAAGCTGTCAATCTTCCAGTCTGCAGACGGGAGGAAGAGTAAAGGTGTTACTAACTGGTGCCATCTTGTGCCCCGGGGGAAGATTACCATCACTGGTGCCCTTACGCTGTCCCCAATGTGCACACGGGTGACACTGTATTCACTTGACCAGCTGGTGCCATCGGTAACCAACATGGTGACAAGTGCAATGACTGAAAAGCGACATCCGGATAAGCTCCGGAGTGCACAGCCACCTCAGACTGGGGTGACAACAGCCATGACAATGCTGGAGTGGCTTTGGACCAAGTCTGTGAGTGTCCTTGAGTGGCCTCTTAGAAGATGCACGAAGAGACCTGAATATAGCATTTCACAGATGGGCACCTGCCCAAATCCAGGAGGGCAAAGCTTGTAGAGACTTAGCCAGGAAGACTCCAAGCCACAATTGCTGTTAGTGGGCTGAGATTTTGAATTTGTGTTCAAATCTTTCTGGCCACACGTTGTCACTTTGTCATTGTGGGTGGCCAAGTGTAGACTGGTGGGCACACACTCCTCCATTTAAAATGAAATCAACATAATAAAGTATGCAGGACATGAAGGAGTCTGAAGGCCCACTGTATGAGGAATAAAGCTGCTTGGCAGGTAAGGTCCGCTCCATCTGAAGGGGCTTTCGCCAGTCTAAAGAGGTTTGTGCCCCCTCGCTACTGCTAGAAGATGTGTGGCAGTGCCCAACCCGTTACTGTACTGTACTGCCGTTACCCCTCAGTGTTGCTACAGATTTGTCGCTTGTGTAAATCCTCCATTGATTCTTTTTGACATCCCCCGTGTTACTTGCCAGCTGCAACATCATGTTGGAAACGTCAAGGCTGACTTGATGTATATTTTACTTTGGATAAAAAAAAAAATAATAGTGAACAAAATTCCCCCCCAACCACCACCACCACCAACCTCAAAACATTTACGGTTGTGGGCACCAAAAGTCTTTGTAGTTTCGTGTTTCCATTTCTATGAAAGGCTTTCTAACAGTTCAGTCAGAACAGGGCAATGTCGCCCTCTAGTGCAAATATTGGGTACTGCAATGGTGAAAGTCTGCCTGCCTGCACTTTAGCAGGAGGGGCAAAAAGAAAAAGGAAGGAAGGAACGGTAAAGACATGTGTGCCCACCTTCTGCGGACCCTTTAGGGACCCCCATTTGCTTCATGCTTGTTTTTGTTGAAGTATAATTGTAATCTGATCGTGTTTAACCCTTCCAGGTTGTACGTTTTTCCCCTTTGTGTTCTCTTCTCCGGCTGGCAAACTCCTACAGTTTGTGCCCACCTGCTACTGCCCTCTTGAACTTCTTGAAGCCATCCTGGAGGTGAGCTGTCTCTCTCCCTCTCTCCTCCTCCTTTTTTTTTTGTATATTTCGTTTGAAGGACTCCCAAATTTGAGATACGCACGGGACCACCCTGTGAACACCTCAAGGGGTCCTGTCTGATGAGGCAGAGCTGAATGGGCCATGATGTGCAGAATGGGCATGTGAGACCACCTCAACTTTCGTCACATGTTGTCGTGTTCACACTCCAGGAATAGGATTAGGGGGCTCGGTTGGGGTGCCATTCTGTTTAACACCATTGAGATTCTTCTCCACTGTTGTTTGGAACCCACCAAGTGGTCACTTATTCTGACCAGACTGATATTAGGACGCCGGTCTACAGGGGGTCCATAGGTGAGTAAAAACCAAAGGAGGTTGAAGGACTCACCAGCCGAGCTTAGGGGGGGCAGCATGGAGTCACGGAGCTAATCTGCTGAAGGGTCTCAAGAGCTTCATCGTTCTCAAATGGACGGCGTTTAGCCAATCTGAGTAACGGGCGAGGGGGGGCAAAGGGCCTTGGTGTAAGGGTGGTGACCAAGAACCCAGTGGTCACGCTGATTGAGCTCCACTGAACCTGTACGGAGATGGGAGAAACTTCTAGAAGGATAGTCAGTACCGGACCACTCTGCCAGCCCACCACTCATAGGTTGGCCTGAAGACCCCTCAAGGACTTGCAGACTCTGGGAAGCCATCGCTCCTTGAAAGCAAGAGTAGCATTGTGTCCGCTCATCACCTGCACCAGTATGGTGGTGTGACACCGCGTTAAGGGTGGGCAGAGACCCTTCAGGAAGACCCCCCTCACCTCAAGCGCTCCAGCCACTTCACAACAGGACAGCACAGCGGATGTTCTCGAGAGGCTCAGCCACAACCCAATCAAACCTCTCCAGAGAGACCACCGGTGGTCTCTGTCCAACCAGACAGAGCTGGAGGAGATCTGCAGTGAAGAAGGGCAGATGACCAGGGTGGGGGTCCATCAAACCCAAGAAGACTCCAGCCTGGAACCACCTGTTCTGAGTAGCTGGAGCCAATGGGAGGTTTCATTTTTTTAATTATTATTATTTTTTGATAAGTTTGCAAAAATTGCTAAATTTTGTCTTTGCGCTTATTATGGGATGTTGAGTGTTGGTTGATGAGGAAAAAAAAATGGAAAAGTGAAATTGTAAATGTAAAAAAATAAAAGGGTGAACGTGGAGGACGGGCTGCTCCACTGCGCCAGGTCAGGACCCCCCGGCTACGGAGCCCACTGCTGAGCGGACTGACAGCAAACCATAAGACGCTTCAGCTCAGCCTCCCGAGGTGTGGGGTCCGTAGCTCAGCAGCCCTCTTTGCATGTTCTTCCATGCTTTTCTCCTGCTAACCCTCCGCAGCCTGCCGGTGGTCCAGCACTGAGAAGTGAACGCAGCCCACGAAACTCGGTAGTTTTTCATCCTGTCCACTTCTTGAAATTAAGTGGGCCCGGCCTTGGAAACTGGACAAGACCCCCCGAAATGGGGAAAATAAAAGGTTACCAGAGGAGCACCATGAATGAATGAGAAACTATTAAAGAATAAAGAAGTCACTTGAATGAAGTTTATTAGCATATCGTCACCAAACAAGCAGGCCTCGGCCCCCCTGCGCCGCCCACCACATTTCCAGAATGCTCAAGCGGCAGCCGCAGCGTCATCGAGACCCGCCTGTCATCATTTGTACAAATGCAGCTTGGCTACAACCGGAAAAGCCATGTGGTCTGCATGCCCCCCACCCCGGACCGTGACGTTTCAAGCACCTTCCTGCCTGCCTGTGCCACACGTTGCTGACCACCGCATTCTTCTGGCTGCTGGGTGTCAATGAAACGAGAAAGACGACGTGACGACAAACAGCAGCCCGGACTTTCCCCACAAGTATAGAAACCACAAGTGAACTGGGCAGCCGACTGAGCTGCAGGTGCCAGACGGGCACCTCGTGCTCAATGCCATGCCCACATGGACTTACGTCACGTCGCTGTCTGGGCGCAGTTGTGCTGCATATCAGGCATTGGCACCGTCGACCAGGAAAAACGCAAAGCGCTAACCCCAGTATGGAAAACGTTATCCTGTAACGGTAAGGGTTTAGAGATGGCACTCGCGCTCCCTGCAAGGCACTATTTAATAATGGAGGGGTCTGGCAGATAAGGCATCAGTAATTTATCTGAGATAAGGCCTCGGGTACCAGGAGAAAGAGAACAGTCCTTGTCGTTTGAAGCCCCACCGACCCAGCAGCACCACATACATGCGACAGCCGGGAGAAACTTTAATCTCACGAGGACAGGAGGTTCTGATAGAATGGGTGCCATTGATGACCAGAGTTGGACCGCAGCAATTTCAGAAGTTTCATGTTACTCGTGTCGACCAGTCGACATACTCAGTTGTACAGTCGTATGTTCACAATGTGCAAAATGTAAAAAAAAACTACCTTAATAAAAGGGCAAGTGCCTGCGTGTCTGTAATAACCTGTGCCAGTCACCAAAGCGGATGCCCACTTGGCACACTGCTATCTGTTGAAGATACCTTTTCTCGCTGCTAACCCTTGTGGGAACATGGTAGTCACCTTTACCCAATCAAATAATATATAGGCATCTGCGTGTCTGTCTGGTTGCTATGTCTCTGTTACTCCAACAGATGGTGCATCTCAAACATTTGTAGTAAGAAAAAGCATTTGTCATTCAAACAGATGGCACAAATGAATCCCGTACCAAATAGCATATAACAGAGCCATATGCAATGCATTTGTCATTAAAATAGATGGCACATCACAAACATTAACACTGCCTTTATGAATCCCATACCAAATGGCATATAACTGGCATCTGCCATTCCAACAGATGGCACATCTCAAACATTTGTAGTAATAAATGCATTGCATGTGTCATACCAACAGATGGCACATCACAAGCATTAACACTACTTTTATGAATCCCATACCGAACGGCATAAAACAGAGACACATGCGTTTAACTACTACAAATGCTTGTGATGCTCCATCTGTTGGAATGACACATGCAATGCTTCTTATTACTACATGCCTTGCAAAATACATTCCAACAGATGGTGCATTGCAAAGGTTAACCACTGGGGTTGATTACTTAGATTTCAAACTGTCTTGGATGGGTAGTACAGCTGGTTGTTAAATAAATGCTGATGGAAAAATCAGAGCAGTGCGATCAGAGGAGATGCAGCCGCAAGGGGTCGAAGTTTTAAATTGAAGGCGGGACTCTTGATTGATGAAGAGGCAGGTCTTCGATTTAAATATGCGTTTCCTCTGATTTACCAGAGTTGCTTTGAAAAATACGTTAGTAAAACATCCATGCATTTTGCCCCCTCGGAGTCTCGACAGGCTCGACAAACAGATCCCCGTTGGTGATTCAAGGAAGATGAAATATGTACATTACATTGAAGAGCCGGGGGAAGTGGATCTCGCCCAAGGAGTTCCGATTGTACTAATAAACGACCGAACGCGAGGTGCTTGTAAACAACAGTTTGCTTCCAGTACCGAATATAACTTAATGCTGGTAGGGCACTGTTTAAAACAAAAATGGTTTTTTTTTGGTACTTTTTCACTTCCGATATCCCTCGCAATACTAATTGAAATCAATGAAATACTACGCACTACTAAGTAAGTGAGAAAGGATAGAGACGAAGCAAGGCCTGGGCCTAAACGGCCTAAACGTTTCAATATATTCATTCAGGTAAATGTGGCTCGTGTACCGCTTTATTCAAGTATCTCTGGGTATTGAGAGTCCGCCACTCCACATCTCTTCCTCCACTGAGGTGGCCTACATTAATCCCAAAGTTGGTGGGCACGGACGCCTACCTCATCGATGTGGGGATCTGCCCTTTCGGAGATGTGGCATGTTCTCGGTGACGTGAATGTGTGAACCGTCCGTGAAAAGAATGACATGAGGGGTCAGGGCGTATCCCTAAAACAATCCATTTTGCCCCTCCCACTTTCTTGAGGTCATCTCTAAGTCAGTCGAAACGAAAACCCACTCGCCTGGAGTCGCGCCCAGCAGGAGAAAAGGGCCTCTCGTTGCGCACCTCATGAGTTCTGACTCGGCCTGGAGGATTTCCAAACTGAAATAACGTCACCCGTTCTGTGCTTGACCCCATTCAGGAAGTGACAAGCCAGTCCCACACAAGTGGAAAATAAAGAGGAGACTAAAAAAGAAGAAGAAGAAGAAGCAGCAGCAGTCTTTGGCATTGTCATCCTTTCCGTTGCTCTTTGCTCACACATGGGACGGCGGTCCGTCCGTCTGGCTGAGCAGCCACTCGTCTCTTAAGGCGATGATCTCTTTCCCGTACCAGTCATGGAGCTTGTCAAAGCAAGACGTCCCCGGAGACACGGGGCTCTCTAACGCGGAGACCATGCCGCCTCCGCCGCTCTTCCTGCGGGGGGGTACGGGAGGTGGCCTGCCTCCGTCGTAGCCCGCATAGACACATCCGTTCAGCGCTTCACTGGGTTTGTTCCAAGCCACTCCGTTCTCTTTAGCCGGCACAGTAGGCATAAACTGAACCGTCTCCTCGTTCGTCCTGTTGTACGAGGCCTGCGGACTCGCCGCAGGAGCGGCGCCGATGCCAAGGCCGGGTCTGGACTTGGTGCGGACGGCGGGCAGCCTCCTCTGACATCGGGCTTGCATTTCGTCCAGCTGTTTCTCCAACTCTCGCACGACCAGCCTCATGTAATCGAAGCTGGCTCGGGACAGAGCCTTCACCCAGGACTCCATGGCCGCCTGGCTCTCGGCCGCCATCTTGTAGACGCGGGATTTCATGCAGTCAAACTTGATGGCAAACGCGTACTCCTCGGAGGACTCGCACAGCTCCACCGTGCACCCCTCCAGGATGATCACCCCGATGGGCTCCTTGCTGTCTTTGTCCTCGAAGTAGAAGAGCATGTTCCCTTTCAGCACGAACCAGCGGCGGTGATAAGCCGGGTTCCGCTCGCCCTTTTTGTACAAATGTCCCGTCTTGTCTGCGGGGGCATCGCTGGTCGCATAGTGAGCGATGCTGCGCTCGTTCAGCTTCATCCTCGGTTTTTCTGCAGCCTAGAAAAACAAGGAAGAAAGATTCCATAAGAACTTGGATAGGCACCCGTTTAGAAGAAATAACGACGTAAACCAACAAATAGAATGACCACCCGGGACAGCCCCCGATTTTTTGAGTCACCGCACAGCACATTATTGGTTGTCAAAAAAATTGGGTGGGCTTACGATACTTTGGAAATGTGAAATGGTGCTTGAAAGTCGTCACGGAGTCGTCTAATTTGTCACCCCTGTGAATGCCAGTCGTGTAATCCGACATCCTCAAAGTAAGGATGCCGTGTTTGCATACTATGGGAGTATCCAGAGCTCCGAATACACATTCCACATGAGTGCTACTGCGAGAGCTGTGAGGTTGCTGTGGATTTGTTATTTGGTCTGTAAGAAAAGCAACTGGATACTTTGGTGAAGCTAAACGTAGTAAGCTGCGGTGGGCTGGCACCCTGCCCGGGGTTTGTTTCCTGCCTTGTGCCCTGTGTTGGCTGGGATTGGTTCCAGCAGACCCCCGTGACCCTGTAGTTAGGATATAGCGGGTTGGATGATGGATGGATGGATGAACGTAATAAATGTGGGCCATTTCCCTCCAAAAATGTCATTTCTGACCGACTAGGATTTATTTTTTTGACTTACGCAAAGAGTAGTCGGGCAGTTTTGATTTCTCCGAAATTGTCCCGACTTGTCGCACTGAGTTCACATGCAAATTTCCACTCTGCATTTCCCGTCGGTCCGATAGCAAGGGAACGCAGTATGTGATCAGCAACTGTGCTGGTCAGGTTTGACGTCCACCATGTCATGTAGTCATGTAATGTGACATCGGCTGATCACGCACACCAAGGTCCGCAACCTTGGACGACTTGTGTTATCAAACAGTGGCGTAATTACTCTGACCCTTATGACAGCACCACAGTGCTATTTCCTGGGAATGCCCCTGTAGCAAAACATCCTAGCAACCAACATCTAAAACAGCAATAACCATCCATCCATTATCCAACACACTATATTTTAACTACAGGAACACGGGGGTCTGTCGGAGCCAATCCCAGTCAACACAGGGCGCAAGGCAGGAAGCAAACCTCGGGCAGGACGCCAGCCCACCGCAGAACAGCAATATCCTAAGCAGTTTAAATGGCACTGCGATTGTTGACGACAAAAGAAAACAATTCTTGGAAGACAAAATAGAAGAGAGAGAATAAACAATAAAACTGAGCACCAAACGAAGCACAGCCTGTGACTTCTTCACATGGTGAAGCAGCTTCAAGCAGAGTGGCTCCTCTGAGGCTAAAGATTTGCACGGGTATCTCAAATCCCAGTATGGCCAGACGGGATCCTATTCTGCTGAGTCCTTAACCTGAAAATTGCTGTGGGGTGCAGTACAACGGCTAACCCTGCGTGCTGACCCCCAAGGGTTAAGGGCCTTGAGGAGTGAGAAAAGCGTTATATAAACATAAAGAATGATTTTTATTATTATTAAAGGTTGTGCGAAAAGACAATTTCCCCCATGGGATTAACAAACCCAGATAAAGATCGCCCTACAGACCCCTGAATGAGAGTTGCACATACTTTTAACAATGCGGTGCACTGACCCCAGGTTGTTTAATGCAACGCATTATTTCCTACTCTTGCTTTGCATGCGGAGACTCCATCATTTTATCAAGTGCCCCCTATTGGTTATTTTGGCACATGGGCACGCAATCGTTTCACCACACTATTGCCCTGGTGGCAGAGCCGCCCCAAGGTTTATTAAACATTATGTCAGGTGATTATTTGAGTAATTAATCCTGCATTTTAAACGGTACAGTCCACTATCTGAATTGACTCAAGAGGGAGTCAAGCCAGGCAGGGATGCCATCCCTCTGCCTGATAACCTTATATAACACTCTCAGAGCCACAAAATCAAATTTAGGGTCATGGGGGAAGCTGTGCTGGACTGGGCACAATGCAGGAAAAAGCCCTGGACAAAACACCAGATCATCACAGGACAAACACACACACACACACACACACACTTTCTGGAGAAGCCAGCCTACCTAACCTGCAGGTCTTTGGGAATGTGGGACAAACAGGACAACAATCTCCCATGGGATTTGAACCCAGGGCACTAGATTTTGGGGAGGTGGCTGTTCCTGATTTCCATGAGGTGACACAGAAACAATCCCATGGCATCCTCCACCGTCATGTCCCGTCACAGGGGGTCTGCGACTAACATTATTACGAAACCGCATTTTTAAAAACACTCTCGAAGCAGCCTTCTCATAGCACTTCTCATGCATGCAGCTCCTTTTCCGCATATCTAAAGAATTTAGGATTTGACTCATTTCAATTCACATCATTGAAGCTCAGCTATCAAAGAGGAAAAAAAAAAACAAGAACACTCTCACTGGTTACCATATCTTGGGGGTCTTGGCTCCGAAACAGTCGAGACTCAGTGAGCGCTGCTGTCCTCACTCCCGCTTTCCACAAAGGAAGTTGAATATCACGAGTCCCCGACCCGATCAAAGGGAATATGGATGTGCCAAGTGTCCAAAACACCGCCTGCCTGTCCTTTTACGCCGTCCCACGAGTGCGAGTGTGTGTGTCAAATACACAAGGGTGTTGATTCATGTCACACTACCTCTTTTCTAGGCCTCTGCAGGGTCAGATTTCAGCCTGATTCACCGCACAGATCTGTCAGGCACAGACGTGGACAAAAGAATTGGGAAGGCCGCTGACAAAATGCAAATTACAGAATTGTCACATGCCACCCTGGGAACAAAAATATATTTTTTTTAATCAATGTTTCCCATTTCAGAGCAAGTGAGTGTTAGGGAAGAAGTAACTCAGGATAAGATGTCATTCCATGAGAGGGAATCGGTAACTTAACAAAATGAATACACCCATAAATCAAAACCTGGGGGGGTCCAAAAACGACCCCCACGTATCAATCTGAATTACTAATAGACTCTCTTCTCCCCCATAATTGATCTGTAGTGTGCCATGTGGAGTTAGGACACACACGTTTTGAGAGCCGTCAGGTAAGGAAGACACAAGTCTCGAGGTACAGTTGTGTCGTGCGTCTGCCCGTGAAGTGAATTGGGGGGGACAGCTTTTCGCTAGACACAGTTTCTAACCTTTAGAGTGGAGGAGGGACCTTCCAAAGAGCCATGATGACACTTCCCGAAGTCCCATCATCCCTCTACATAACAAACAACGCGACCAGAAGTCGACCCTAACCCTAATCACTGAACGCTGATCATTTCTCCTTCTTCGGTTTACTACCATCATTGTTATTAAACGAGGATCACAGTGAGGACTCCGGTACTTAACGGTTCCGAGAAGTTATACCAACTAGGCGTGGCACCAGAGAGAGGAGACGTGTTGCACATCGAGTGGCACGCGCAAGTCACAAACGATTTGTTCTTTCTGAATTGCTCTCTTCAGACCACGCATATCGAGTCACGAGCACAAACAAATCGATTCAGCAGAGCTTGACAGGAGCAAGTAATGTCGTCAGCGTCCTTTCGTTCCTCGGGTAGATGTGCATGGCACACGTGCGAGGACCGCCCACCCGATTCTCAGTTCTCGTCCACTTCACGTATGATTCTGTCGAGATCGAACTGAATCATTACCCGTGAATGAGAACCGTCTCTGGTGATTCTCTCATTTGTCGTACAAGTACAAAACAGTAACGATACATTCATGGTGGAATGGGTTGATTATTTTGTTGTCTACATTTCGTTATTTGACTTGTTTTAAAAAGAATAGATGAGGGACGTTCAAAACGTTTCCACACTTTTGTTTAATTCTGTTCAATGACATCACTTTTCTAGTCACCTTCCTTTGCAATGCAGTTTTCCCAGTCACATGATACTCTCCGACACGACCAATCACTGCTCCTCCCGCCTCCACCGCTTCCAACAAAAATATTAAAGGACGAGACTTTTTGAATGTCCCTCGTATAATCATAATATTAAAAGAATAAGTTTATGTCCCTGAGTACTGCGTAATAAATTAAAACAAAAGCTGAGAAAGTGTTGGGGTCCTGCGTGACCGCCCTATTTAATGTCTGAACGGTAAAACGGAGGTGCACCTCCATCAAGTTCAAATTTGCTCGGGGTCTGACACCTCGGTCAGCTGGAGCACCGACTTCCCGTCAGGTTTTCAGGTTACAAGGGCATAGAGGAAGAGGCGGAGTCACGAGCTTTGTGTGTCTTCCAGTGGGCGTTCCTCCATTTTTAAGGTGGAGACGGTGATTAGTTGCTGTGTCATACTCCTAATTTCCACCCCTGGGTTTCCCAGGCGAGAACAGAGACACAAAGCTCCAAGGCCACGCCCCTTTTCTTCTCCCCCCCCAATCGCCTATCGCTACAGACCTCCAGAGCTCCACCCCATCAAGGAGGGTGTTGCTTCAGATTATACGTGACATAAGCCAGTCGGCTCGCCAGCAGAGGTACTGGAAGTCAGAGCTGCGGAGGTCTCCCATTTTTTCAGGGGGTCTACCACTCATCAACTGTGTGTTAGGTGGGTCAATGCCTTGTGCCCCACCCCAGCTCGACAACCAGATCCATTGGTCTTAAACGGCAAGTACTGACCCACATGTTCTGCAAATCAGAGGGAACGTTGTGGACATCCTGGTTTTCTCCTCACCGCCGTTCTCTTCTTTACACAATTTTCAAGTTTTCAGGTTGGTAGCGTCCGCCCCAGTCTCCCCCTCATGAGAAATGAAAGTCACAACCACCGTAACAGTAGAAAAGTCGGCGTCACAAACGTCAAGTTTGTGGGTAGGGTGGTGAACCCTGGCGGTGCCACTAGCGGAATATTTTTCCAGCAACAAGGAATTTTTGTGGCTGCGGGTTTGGGTTGGCATATCACGTTTTTGACCACACAAGTCCATTTGTAGTCCATTTGTAACAACTTTTAGGCCTTCCTGCAGATATTCAGTCAGGTCGGTGGCGCTTCTCTCAACCGCGGTCCTACGCTGTGATGGCGACGGCCTTTCGCTCCTGCAGATTGGCGTCAGCCTCCAGACTTTTACTTTGGTTCTCTTGCTCGTGGACATTAGGACGATAGCTGACCCCCTGCAGTGTTGTTCAATGAGAGACTGGCACTATCAATCTACAGTAAAGGCAAGAGCATACCAGAGAGTCGGACCTGTGACATCACAGGACCAGAGGACCTCGAAGATCAAGTGATGGGACGGGTGAGTAACCTGAGGCCACGTTTTGGATTTGTGAGTAATGGGCGGGTGTAGCCTACCAATAGAAGACACTGCAGGCTAAATGGGGCGTGGCTAAGGGCTATGACGAGCGGGTGGACCAATAAGGACTTGCCAAGAGAAGAACCACCCAGAGTACTTACAGGGCCCGTTAAATGAAGTGCAAACATGTCCTCTGCACAACCTGGCTGGACTCTGAAAGGCTGCTCTCTGCTCCACGGCAGGTCATCTTGCGTCACTGATCGTGGTCACCTGGAATGTGGAAAAATGAGTTGTTGTCACCAGAGAGGTAAATATGAGCACGTCAATAGCTGACTTCTTACTAAGAGGCTGCCGAAGGAATCGGGAGGCGGCCGGCAGTCGAAACGTGAGCAGGAGGTCCAAACCGGGAGGACAATTAACTCAAGGCATCAAAGTCAATAACGTCTAAATTCAAGAACAAATCTACGGTCTGTGCGAAGCCCCCTCCACCACATAAGACCCCAACACACAGCATACATGGCTGTGCTATCTCAGGTACACAACCAAGTCCTGGAGAAGCTGGAGATCAGTACACAAATTGAGGTGTGCCACCATTATCAGGTCAGCACATCTGGACCTGTCCTCAGGGGGTCTGACATGGCAAGGTGGGGAAGACCAACAGTCAGGAGATCACCACGTCACAGCTGTGGTCAAACATAATGGCATGGTGCTTGATGGCATTCTCCTCATTGAGCTGACCATCCGGCCCTCTGGAGGAAGAGGGCCGAGTGCAAGGAGGCAAGGTGGAGACCCGTCGAGTGAAGATGCAAATGTGTCACCGGGTCACTGGAATGAAGTGACAGAGAGCAGGAAGAGAAATGGTGGAAGGGGCAGAAGAGCTGGGGAGGGTCACATCGGACCCAAAGGTGGATGGCAGGTAGACGTCCACACCACTGGGAGAAGCACCGCCGGGGTGACATCCATCAACGGTGCTCCCCCGGCCAAAGCTGCGCCAGGCAGAGATGCCAAGTGGGTGGCAACATCTACCTGTAACTGATTCCATGGAGAACTTTCTTTAAACACACCATTGAGATAGTTAATTATCTGCAAATAGAGATAATACCCCGCAACCCTCAACATCGCGCAGTGTGTGACCCCCTGTCCTTATCCCTAACCCTTATCAATCGCGATGCAAAATCAGGAAATAATGGCAATGCCTGTTTGGCTGTACATTCCATTATCTTAAAGTAACTAATAATAAAAATTAATTCTCCCAAAAAATGAATAAGGATGAATAAAACATGAAAACAACAACACCAGGTGCCAGTTACAGCCCAACCCAGCTGTATGCCAGGCTAACAACGAATACAGAAACTTCAGGATGGTCAAGCAGTGACAAGGTGGGACACACGGTGCCCAAAGTCCCCACACAAGCCCACCTCAAGCTCAAATCCTGGAACTGTGCCACCATGCGGGGGATGCCAGTGCCCTTTATTTTATTTATTTATTTTTTTAACTTTGAGGTTATGGCCCTGGTAAGTAAAACAAGAAGTCCCACCCAGAAGGTCCCAGTGGGGCTGCTGTTTCTGGTGCTGCACAGAGGCCTCTTTTGGCAGCCACAATGGAAAGTATTTTGAGAAAAGCGCATCCCCGACGGTTTGCGACGTTCTTCTACACGTTTTTAGAGATGACAATCCAGTTAAACTGTTCTCTGCAGGGCATACGCCCACACGTTCATCTTATTCTGGGTGTCATATGGGCTGATCGAAGAGCAGGGGGAGCCATGAAGTTGTGGGCACCGGGATACCTCAACGTTGGATCGACGAGCCCACCCCGTGAAAAGATACCACTTGAAGGACAGGATGTCCATCCACACGGCCCTCTGAAAAGCTGAAGTCCAACAAACAAAATGGTGGCAGCAGTTAGGTTAAGATGGTGACCTGAGAGTGGCAAAATCAAAGAGTGAGGGCCACAAGGCCAGACAATCTGAAAAAAGGCACAAATCCCCCTCTCGATCGACCAGAAGGACAAATGAGAAACAAGAGAAGACCTCGCCAGGCGCCCCCAGCAGCCCCCTAATCCATCCTCACATCACCTGACAGCAACTCGAAACTGACAAGTTGGGTAAGGAGGAGCAGTGGGCGGGGCCAATGCCCACAGCTGACACATACAACGTCATCCAACAGATGGCAGCGTTACTGGGATGAGCAGCAGCCGGCCAGTTCATGGGGCCTCTGCCCAGTCCAACAACACGATGCACCCTCATCTGCTACTTGGAAGCCATTTCTCTCAACAATTACTTTGCACTTTGAACGGCACAATAACTGGCACTGACCTGCGTTTCTGCTATTAGATTGCATTACACGTCTGGCTCTGCGAAAGAGAATTTGAACACTTGGTGCATCGGGGCGGCGCCCAGAAAGTTTGGGATTTTGGAACATTTTGGATTAGGGGCGCTCAACGTGTGCCATGAAAAGTCGCCTGTTGGCGCATTCAGTGTACCACACGCAGTGGCGGATTTAGGTATGGGCAAGGTGGGCAGCTGTCCAGGGTGGCATCTTGCTGGGGGTGCCGTGCGTACATGGAGGGGGGGCCCACAGTGCTGTCACCACTGGGAAGTCTAATACAGACTACCACCGAGAGACGCCACCCAGCTGGAGCTCCGAATGGCCTTTGCTGACCCCAGGTGTGTAACTTTTGTCAAAGTGACGAGTCTCTTATTGCCTAATTAACAATCGAGCCACAGACCCCCAATACGTGAACTCTTTTTTGTTTTTGTGCTGCTTCAGTCCCCTCTAAATTAAAATGACACCCCAGTCGCTGGGGACCTTAGCTCAAGCACACAACGGTTGCCCCTTTGAACCTTCGACCATTCTCGTGCAGTTGAAAGCTGTAACCGCTAGGGGGGTCTCTCGCGCCTGCACTCTTTCCCCACCTGTGCCCGTTCTTCACCGCCGGCCACCAAGTGAGGAAGCAAAACAAAGCCGTGTGAGCCCCGAACCGGACACTCGTACGTTGTTTGCCAGCTTCACCTCGGATCAGGGTCGTTTTCAATCGAACGCGCTGGGGGTGGCGTCTGCCCGTGAAGCGGCGGCGCGCTCGTGGTGTCGCGTTGTCGCGCTGTCCTCGGGTACGACCGCCACAGCACGGCTCCGGGCGACAATCGGCACAGAGCGGGCCTGCTCGGAGTGTGCGCATGCGCGACCCGCACACCGTCGCCTCGTCTCGTGTCGGGGTTAGCAGACGCGGACAAAGGACGGCGAAAATTCCGCGAAAGGCGACATGATGGGCACTTACGAGCCGCTATTAGGCAGGAGATCTCCGGTGAGGGGGGCCCGAACAAACCAGACGAGAAGCCAAAAACAACGAGGCGTCTCATCCGGCCGAGTTCCGAGGTGTCTTTCCGTTCCTGGAGGATCCTCCTTTCCTGCTCTCCTCTTCTCCGCTCCCTTTTTTCTCCCCAAGTGGAAGGCACGTGACGCGTCGCGGCTCCAATGGAGCGCCCCGTCCGGCTTATGGACGCGTGGCGACGGCTTGGGGGGCGACAGGGGCGGAGCGGGGGTCGGCGAGCATTAGAAGAGTCGAAACTCGGCGTGTAACTTTAGCAGTTTTGAAGGCGCTTCATTTCGGTTGCCTATTAGAGACGGGCAGCCTGTTGTTTAAGTGACTCGTTGAGGGGACACAGCAGGACTTGTGCAGCCCGGGGGACCCGAGAGATGGCGCATTCAAACTCACACCAGTCAGGGGCACAGAAAAGAAAAAAAAAAGTCCGATTCGTTTAGGTTAACGTGAACACACCAAAATAACTGGAGAGGGTGGTCCCGGACTCCTGGTGTGGCACCAAACAAACCCGAGGATAAATCTTATGAGGTGTGAATGTGATCCGGCACGGGACCGATTTAACTACTTGAAACGGGCGCATCGTGCGCGACGTTGTGCAGGCTGTGGAAGTCACCCTGAGAAGCTGATATCGGTAATGGGGGGATCTACCGAGCTGAGAACAACAACAACATTTATTTATATAGCACATTTTCATACAATTAAATGTAGCTCAAAGTGCTTTACAAAATGAAGAATACAAAAATAAAAGACAGTTATAAAATAAGTCAACATTAATTAACATAGAATAAGTAAGGTCCGTTGGCCAGGGTGGACAGAAAAAAAACAAACAAAAAAAAAAAATCCAGACGGCTGGAGAAAAAAAATAAAATCTGCAGGGATTCCAGACCATGAGACCGCCCAGTCCCCTCTGGACAAAACGAATTCGAATTAGCATGGAGCATAAAAACAATAAAAGCGCACAGTTCGTATAAGACAAGCGGCACTTCATTCAGCCTCATCACCCCTGGCGCACGTAATCAGACTGCAGTCGCGCGATGAATGCGCCTCTGCAATACACACGGAGAGGACGCTAAGCGAAATGTAAATGCAATAATACGTTTGCTTTTAGGTAAGACGTGCAGTCTGTGCACATGAAATAAAGTGCAATACGCTTTTGTAGTGCATTTTAAACTGACACGAAAACGGCGTGCCGTAATGATAAGTAACCGATCAGTTGACTAGTATGTTTTTAATTGTGACATGTTAAAACTGCATCAGAATAAAACGTATTACAGTATAGTTAAAATAATGGTCTGCATTTAATTTTGGTACAAATAATATTCCATATATATTAGTAAAAGAATAAGTGTCTGTGTGTCCATCTAGTTGCTATGTCATTCCAACAGATGGCGCATCACAAACATCTGTAGTAATAAGATACATTGTATTAGTCATTTCAGTTGATAGTGCATCACAAATATTAGCACTACTTTCACAAATCCCATACCAAATTGCATATAACAGTCATATGCATTGCATTTGTCATTTTAACAGATGGTGCATCACAAACATTTTTAGTAATAAAATGCATTTTCCATTCCAACAGATAGCGCATCATAAACATTAACACTGCTCTTACATATCCTGTACCAGAGACAGACACATTGCATGGTGCACATACTTTTGTGAATCCCGCACCAAATGGCATATAAAACAGAAATAGGCATTGCATTTGCCATTTTTTCCAACTAATAGTGCATCACAAAGAATTGTAGCAATAAAATGAATTGCATTTGCCATCCCGGCAGATGGCACATCACAAACAACACTGCTTTTATAAATCCCATACCAAATTGCATACAATTGAGACATATGCATTGCGTTTGTCATTCCAACAGTTGGCCCTGCTTTTATGAATTCCATTCCAAAAGGCATATAACCGTGATATATGTATTGCACCTGTCATTCCAACAGATGGCGCATCACAATCATGTATAGCAGAACGTGTACAGTGTACGTTGTTCTTAAGAATTACTTCTGAACGCCTTGAAATCACTTAGTTGTTTTTGTCCAGCGTCTCCTGTGTAGTAAAATACCCCACTTGCGATGCACCGTTTGACTCGTTGCGATGTCTGGTTATGCAAGATGATAAGCGTTTTGGGGGCTTTCCCCTATTTATGTCCCTCTAGGTCTGAAAACCTCTTATTGTCAGGTCCAGTTTTGGTCCATATTTTGTGCAGGAAATGACACCCTTATGATAAACACGGTGAAATGCATGCGGTGGAAAGCGAAACGCAGCCACACCAGTGTGAAGTGTGAACAGAAGCAGAGAGTCGTTAAGTTAAAGCAACGTCTTTTTCAAGGAATGGTTGCTACTTGCCTTGTGCGCGATGGATGCTGACAGAGCAGGCGTCACCCGACTCACCCCACACCTCCAGGAAGTGGATTAAGAGGTTCTGAGAATGGCATTACATGCAGAAAAACATTGGAACATACGCTAAGTCCATTTTTGAATGGACTGTCTGTAAACTGAGTGCTGACACACCAGTGCCCATAGGACTGACGCGCTTGTGCAGGACGTTTACAGCATAAAGCACACAAATTGACAAGATTCTCGATTTCTCGAAGTCGGTGACAGTCACGTCATGAAACGTTTACCGGGAGATTGACGACTTTAACCCCCACTTGATGTCACTTCTGGTGTCCGCCTACCTGCCTGTACCCACCTTGTCCTTATCAACGGACGCTCCGCCATCTTGAAACAGTCTTCATCGGAGACTCGCTCGTGTCTGCAAAGACGTTGTTTTTCTCTTCTTTTTGAGCCGTTTATAACTCCCGTTTTGTTTCGATTACACGGGGTTGGCCTGTGGGTGTCTCTGCACTTCACACTTTCTTAGAAGCCACAAAATACAAAGAAGCAAATGAGAAGACGTTCACGGGTTTTTATCCAATCCCACGTAAGCTGGAATGCAGAAGGGCAACCCTTAGACAGTCCCAGTGATGGTGTCATCTGTAGTGACTGGGGTTCAAATCCATGTTTAATGTTCCACTTGTTCATTTTTGAGTCATTAAGTTCTGCTAATGTTACTTTTCTTAACTATTTGCTTTAGTCCAGGTGTGTTTTGTGGGTGGTTCCCCAAGAACAGCAAGGGACTGTGGGTTGTCCCCTCTTTTATTGGGATGAGCGGAGTCCCTTGCGGTTCATTCCAGTGCCCCTGGGAGTTGGTGAGTGTTTTGTCATTGTGACTCTTTTTGAGCTTTGCGATTTGTGCTTTGGAGTTCGTATGGTGACCTGTAGAGGGTGTTGCAGCCCCCCAAACCTCAGACACCACCACACAGACGCAAGTCCCAGGTTCAAATAAATCCTCAACAAAGCCTTCACAATGGGTCTCCAGTACACACAATTCCTCTTTTATTTCCTTCCCGGATTTGTTGGTTGAGGGGTTAGGGTGGGGGGTCATTTCATCTTCTGATGCCAGGGCATAGCCCCATAAAAGTAGTGCCAGGTCAGTTGGAAGTGCCAGAGAGCAGGGTTCATGTATCTCTGCAGAACTCCCTGGTGGACATGATAAGGCTGCTCTGTCAGACTCCAATTCCCAGCATGCCTTGCTGGTGTCCACACTGGTAGGCTGCCTTCTGTCGTGTTGGGGGAGCCCATAGCCTTGCCAGGTTGTGCCCCCCTGTCCTTCCATCCTATTTGCCTTCCACCAGATATAGGATCAGTACCCATCCTGACTGGGACACCCCGACATGCATGCCATCCATCACAGTACTGGCACTTTGTTCATCATGGAACAGGCAATTCCTTTTGTGCTCCACGGAGCTTCCCGTTATTACAGAGCATCCTTGTGAAGAATAAACCTTGTTTATTTATGAAGAGTCTCTGTTTTGTCCTTGTTACTACTACGACGATTTCCCCCTCTAGTGGTCATGTTTGGGCCTTTATGTTTGAGAGCTCTGGAGATTCCCTGGTGAATTGTGGGAATGTTACCTAGGTAACAAGTGACATGAAATCCACAACATAACGACACCAGCTCTACAAAAGAAAATGGTGGCAAAAATTATGAACATTTTTTTTATTTTTTTGCAACAAACTGCAGAATTGGGTCTGAAATACCCGGAAAAGACATCACGGAATGTCATGATCAGGGCTGAGTGTTGGGGTCTTATGCAAGCCATTATGCTTGTTTGTTGTTAGGGTTTTAACATATAAAGTCTTAAAATTCCTGTTTACTTATCTGAACTTCTTGCTCCTTACAAACCTGAGCGCATGTTAAAATCTCAAGATGTCCTCTTATGATGCCAAGGATTATTAAAATAACAGCGGGTGGTCCAGCTTTTAGTTTCAAGACCCCAAGGCTGTGTGTGCTAATATAAGAGATGGCCCTTCAGTCTCACGACTTCAGTTTAGTACACCCTGACTAGAGCTGCTGATTAGCTGTCGCATACTAAAACATAAATAACTCCATCAGCTATTTATCAGTATCCCCACTTGGTACCGCTGCTCTACCGCCAGATTGTTTACCTGCAATCATCCAATTGGCTGGCCCAGCACTGACTCAGCTGTAGAATGGCCAATAGGAGGGCCTCCGGGACTCTGACTGTGTCCGGCTTTTCTTGTTGTGGTTCTTCACTGAGCTGATGGACAGATGTTGTTGTTGTTGTTGGTCATTTAGATCCATTAGTTTCTGCTTTGTTTTTTGATGGTGTGGTCACCCGGGGGGGTGGTGGGGGGGGCATTACAGACCCCCAGATTCCTGGTGAACAGGTCTGGACACAAGTTCGCTCCAAGCAGATCAATTTTACTGTGGGAAACTCTTACCAAGGTAAGCATTTGGCACCACACAATCGCAATTCGGTATCCCTGCTCCTTTCAAAAGCTTTGTTCTCCTCCTCCCGACTCCCAGATTGAAGGAGGGCCTCTCCTTTTATCCCGAGATTGTGCAGCTGTGGCTGGGAAGCACTTCCAGATGAGGCTGAAGGCCTGCAGAGTAAGGATTCCCGATCCCCGTGGCTTCCCCTAGCAGAACTCATGGAACCCAACAGGGCTGCCCCAGGTCAGGTCAGGTTGGGGGCATGCACTGGTACAGTCCATTGATGTACCCCCCACATGACAAAATAGCTCAGGATCCTGGCTGGTAAAGACAGACATGCGGTCCAGTCCCACCCTCCGGAAATGACCCTCTATCTGCTGCAGCCAGGTGTTAGGTTGGCGTCCCCTTGGCCTGGTCCACCAATGAGGGTCCCGTGAGCCGTATCACCCTCGGGTGATTGTGCCACATGGCCGAAGTGTCGTAACTGATGCTCCCTCACAATGCAGGTCATGTGCCTCATTTGGGACCCTGTGAGCAACACAAAGTCAAACCATTGAGACCTAAGGATCTTCTGAAGAGACACACATGAAGGAGTCCAGTCTTCATCTCAGGTCACTGGATAGCGTCCATGTCTCACAAACAGGAGGCACCAGGACTCTAAAGACTTGATATATCAGGAGTGCCACACATGGCCTCATGACCCCCCATGCTCTCCCAATCCATCTACTGACTTCATAAGAAGAGTCACACGAATGTCACAACACCCAGCACGCCCAGTAGGTAACCGAGTGGAGATCCCAACGTGAGTATGCTGCCCACCCAGTGTCTTGGAGAAGTGACCCCATCCTTCCATTACAATGGCCTCCCGGCTGGGTAAGGATCCGGGTTCGGTCCCGGCTGGGATGCCCGCCCATGCAGGCCATCCCTCCCACTGGACCTGAACAGATCTGCACCATCAGGCGTGAGAGCTCCGTATTTAGGGGGTGGTGTCCCCTGGCCTCGCATCCTGCTTTGAGAGATGGCGCGGCTGAGTTATACGTCCGCACTCGGCGTGGTAGGGCGGCCAGTGAATGAGAATGAGAACGGATGCCACGGCCCATCAAGTGAAACGGCCCGAAGGCCTGCGGCTCACCACTGGACCCGACGTAGCAAACGTCTGAATGGTGTGTGGCAAGCGCTCAGTGACAGGATGTCTGAGGCCTGCCGGCTGTCATGCTCACTGGTAATTTTAGCTAATGTATAGACTTCCTGCATTTATGTTTTATTAAATGCGTTTCTGTTCCCACCATTGTTGACCGGCTACACTTCACAGGCCCGAGAGCGCGCAAGCTGATAGCATCGGCCGTGGAGCAGGGCCTGCGAGACTACGAAACCAAGGTGGGAGGCCGAGCCTCGCTTTTCATTGGAACCCAAATGTGGGTCATGTGAGCCGCTGAGTGTCACCATTCTGAGAACGGCTGACATCTTTGTGACAGCAGGAACGTTGGTGGTCTGGGGTGACAAATGCATTTGGATTTCTGCATTTCTTATTGCCATGATAAAGTGACTGTGTCTTTGTACTGCTGATTAACAGTGGTGGACGACAGGGGGCCGGGGGGTCTTAGTATTTAACTGATGATGGCTTTGTTAGAACCTAGGAATGGCAACCCCCTTGCATCTTCCTTTCCAAGCTCTACAACTACTGAGGATCAATTTTTTCCCCTTGTCCTGTCACACGTGTTCCCAAACTGTCCCCATATTGATCTTAACTCAGTTTTGGAATTCGCTTTGGATAAAATATACATGTAAATCAGATCAAGCAATCAATTGGATCGTTCAAGCTACTTTTCCTCATTTATTTTTATTTATCGTATGGATTTTACAAACACTGAACAAAGAACGATTTCAGTTTGGCTTGGCTTCTTCACAAATGTCATTGGCTGAGCCATACGATGGCTTCATCCTTCACGTTGGCCCAGTGCGTCAGAACCCATCAATATGTGGCCAACCATCTGCTCCGGATGCCCACGGACACAACTAGGGTCAGTGAAAAGACCCCACTTAACCTCTGTGTTTGAAATTGCTCGAGACCGCCCCGTGCTTCCTTACTCGGCTATCAGCCCAGGCTTCCTCCCATGGCTGACGCAGATTCAAGTCGGTGGCATTCTTGACTTTAGTCAAAGTGGGGAAGCACTGAAGATGTCCTTCCAGACTGGCAATGTAGCAACACCTCAGCGTGGTGCACAACGTCAAATGCTAAGCGTGCTACGAGGCCTGGACGCCAAACGGTCGAAAGATCTTCTGGCACGAGGATTTCCATCAGGTAAGAAGCTTGAGTAACGTCTTTGGATCGTCCTGACTGGACTGCTGCAATTCACTCTGCTTCTGAGGGGTCAGTCAGGCAGGCTTGGCCTTCATGTGAGGTCAGCCTTAACTCTGGAAAAAGTTACATTTCGACATAAAGCCAGCTTTTACTTCAGTAGGGGGTTTGTCTCATTATTAATATTGTGTTGTGTTTTTTGTTCTATAGATAGATAGATATAGGAAAGGCATTATAAAATAGATAGATAGATAGAGTGAAAGGCACTATAAAATAGATAGATAGATAGATAGATAGATAGATAGATAGATAGATAGATAGATAGATAGATAGATAGATAAAGGCACTATTAGATAGATAGATAACTCCCTGATCGGGGTTTGTTTCCTGCCTTGTGCCCTGTGTTGGCTGGGATTGGCTTCAGCAGACCCCTTTGACCTTGTAGTTAGGATATAGTGGGTTGGATAATGGATGGATAGATAGATAGACAGAGGAAAGGTACTATAAAATAGATAGATAGATAAATAGGTAGATAAAGGAAAGGCACTATATGATAGATAGATAGACAGACAGATATATGTGAAAGGCACTATATAATTAGATAGATAGGAATGGCACTCTATAATTACACAGATAGGACAAGCACTATATAATTAAATAGACAGATACATAGACAGAGATAGGAAAGGCACTTCATAATAGAGAGATGTGAAAGGCACTATATCATTGATAGCTAGATAGATAGCTAGATACTATCTATCCTTAAGGAAATTATTGTGGCTCCTGTATCTTATCATTTAATCTTTTTATTGTGTGTGTTTTGATATACTTTATTCTGCAGCATCTTAGTCAACTCTTGTTTTAAAGTGCTATATAAATAAAAGTCAGTGACAAAAACATACACCATTTAAGAAAATGAATGCCATCCGATTACTTGCAGTAGGATTCAACGGAAATCCGGCAGGTGGCGCTCCAAGATTGCAAAATCCGCACGGCGGCCTAGCTGAACTTTTGGTCCCACTAAACTTTTTTAGACTCCGCTGCCGTTAGTTTATTAGGATTTTTAAAACATTGTCTTTTCGAATCGGTCCTTTGTTGTCATTATTAATTATTATTATTATTAGTTTTGCCAGGATACACTCAAAAAAACACGAACGATCAGAACCCTCAGGAACGCACAGTCGTCGAGAAGGGAGAGGCGTGGCTTTATCTGAATCGGGGCGGGGGCGTCAAAGTGGGCTGTTGTATGCAACATACTTCACATTAAATGTGCTAATCGTGCGAAAAAGTGACAGCAAAAACTAAAAACATAAACAGAGTCACCTAAATATCTTTTAGATCTGCTATGTTTGATGGTAGAATTAAAAAAAAACAAATAACTCAGATGCACGAAAGGTCCTCCACTCTGGCGCTTTGGGAGCGAGCACGCGCACTTCAAACTCTCTCACTCTATGCCACACAGTGTTCTACACGGGCGGGCGCGCGCGCTGCGAGCAAAAGAGAGAGAGAGAGAGAGAGTGGGCGGCCACGCGCGCTGGGTGTCTTGCCGAGGATCTGTTGTCATTTAAGCGCGGGGTGAAACATGTGTCCGGATGTCAGGATAGCGACTAAATGGGTACAGTTCCGGTAGCATGAAGCGCCTTGGGAGTACACACGCCGAACAGTCCTTGTGAATTTTCTCAGTGTCTGCCTAGAAGTTGTTTCCAACTTTGTGAAAGTTTGTTCGGCGGCTTCCTTTCTTTTTACCACTCGACGGCCGAAACATGGGACACCGTCCGACGACGAGGGGCCATTCTTGCAGGTAGGTGTCCGTTTTTTCTTTCTCCCTTTTAACCTTGCTTACTTCTCTTGTCTTCGTATTTACAAAGAGGTGGGCGCGATGTCACCCACCCTTTCTAAAGTAGTAAAGAAACGCCGTCCACTCAGCCTCCTTCCCCTCCCAACTCTTTAAATCGGCTGCAGCGCCAAACCGATGGACTGTGGCGTTCAAGTTAGCGATGCTTATAGAGCGAGAAATTAAGACGGGCGACGGGGGAAGATGAGACCCAGAGCGGATGCGACTCAAGTTTTAATTGGTTGTGGGAAAAAAAGTACGTTGTGTCACTCTGCTCGGGCATGACAAGTGGTTGCGGAGTTTCCAAATGCCCGCGGCGCGCACCGCTAGCTGTGCCG
Organism: Polypterus senegalus; assembly: GCF_016835505.1. Lineage (NCBI taxonomy): Eukaryota > Metazoa > Chordata > Cladistia > Polypteriformes > Polypteridae > Polypterus > Polypterus senegalus. Next base: position 71,016,061 of record NC_053165.1, read on the forward strand.
TCACACGTGCGTGCGGCTTCGGCTTGGGCTGGAGCTCACACCCCGCTCGAGTGCTGCGCGAACACAATTGTAAATTCCGAGACAACTTATTATTATTATTATTATTAATACGTATATATGTTATATAATTTATATAATATATATATATAATTTTTTTGCCTTCCGGGCAGATCTCTGATTTCGTGGATTTTTTTTGTTAGAAAGCAAGTGAAAGTTGGCTCGGGCTGTAGATTTTCAAGCTGCGCATGGACGGTGAACTCTTGCCGTCGGGTTGATTTTGTGATTATTTTGCAGCTAGTGACACTATGGAATTCCGTGTCCTTGCTACAAACCTGATTGATTCGCCCCCTAATTTAATTTCTTCTTCCTTTCGGGAATATTCGACGCTGCCCTTTACTACTCCTGTGTCGCACGCTGTTTTTGTTGTCACGCTGGAGGATCTTGACAGCTGCGCGCCGCACGTGCTCCAGTGAGGGGTACTGCGCCAATCACCCCGTTATTCACTAGTGACGAGGGTTCCCTCTCACCCCACCCCCGTCCTTGTTGACGTGCGGCGTCCCGGCCAGGGTTGTATCCCTTCCAGGTTGCTTCCCCGTGGTGTTACCACGCATTTGATTTGAACTGACGTCCCCCTATCGTTGCCAGCCAGGAGGTGACGTGAAGCACCGTATAGCGCCCACCGAATCGACTCTCCGTGGCGTCACAACTTTTTTCATTATATAAGAAAAGGGGGTCGATGACTCGTGTGCGATTTACTGCAATTCGAGACTCGTCAGGGTGCTACGCTTCAGTTCACATGCCGGATCGTATTGTCTGGACGTGGGCTTCGGCTTCCTGTGTTCTTTTTGATTTTTCTTTTCCATTTTTGCCTTAAATGGTAAGAGGGCCTTCGTGCAGTTTACATCTCCTCTGGCTGAACACGTTTCAAAGCACCCCCTTTTTTTGTGTTTCGTGACACATCTGTCCTCGGGTGGCTGGTTCTTCTTCAACGTTACACTGAGAGAAACCCCCCCCGCCGACACTGGACTTTGGTCTTCCATTGGCAGAGTTCCTCCTTGGCCTTTAAAAAAAATTAAAAATCTCATTCTCCGCTCGAAACTGTGCTGAGCACAGGGTGACAGTTTGTCCCTTCCGGCCAATTAGTGAGATGTGAGAAGAACAACAGCATTCATTTGTATAGCGCCTTTCGTATACAATTGTGTAGCCTAAGTGCAAAATTTAAATAATGGAATTAAACCGCCATCCATCCATCTTGTAAATCCACTTTATCCTGGGTAAAGAGGTGGACGGTGTCACAGGGAAACTTGAATAGACTGTTGTCACAAGGCAGGAACAATAGCTGGACAGGACACCAGCGCATGGCAATGTCAACCCACGCTGATGTTAGGGCAGCCCACCCACCGTGCCAGTCATACTGTAGGAGGAAAATACCAGGACCATGGAGAGAACGTGCAAACTCGGTGCAGGGAGAGCCTGAGCCCCAAACCGCTTAGTCAGCCCACTTAATTCTGAGCCCGTCCACACATAATAATATTATTGTTATTATTACGACTTCTTATTTGGCTGACATCTTTATCCAAGGTGGATTACAAACTTTTCTACGCACAGTAATTGGTTATCCAGTCGGACCAGCGGCAGGTGAAGTGACTTGCTTGTGGCCACACAGTATCAGTCCAAAGCCTTAACCACTTTGCCACACTTCCATGCCCGTATAGCGCAGACTCCATGCAGGGGGCTGCCGGCAGTGCTGCCCACCCTACCGGCTGTAAATCTGAACAGATACGAAAATATGCCAAGTCTGTCTCCCCCTCGTTTTAAATCGTGCCAGTTTCCTGTCCAAATGTGTACAAACTTTTAAAGCCTCGTTGGCAGACACCGAATGTACTGGCAGACTGGTTTGTGTTTGGCGCAACAACCTGCAGCCTTGGGGGGTCGGGGGGTCGAAGCTCTGAATGTCATGCTTACAGTATGAGTGACCGTCACTAAAATAATGGCATCCACTTTCTGCTTGGCATAAGTTTTCGGTTAAAAAAAAAAAAAAAAGTGTTGGCATCGGCTGCCACCTGGGTCTGCCCCAGTGTGTATTAATAACTATTGAATTGTAAATTATTAAAAATGATATTTTCAGTGCCTAGTTTAGGCTTTAATGAGCTGATAGACGGGTAATCTGGGAAAGGTGGTGCGTGTCATTAATAGGGGGCTGTTTTTAAACTTTTTTTTTTTCTTCCTCTTCTTCACTGAGAAATGCATGAATGGCACGGGTGTGCGCTGGTGTGCCGCGCTCGTGTTGCTGTGGTTTCAGATATCTGCTGCCCACCATGCCAAACGTCTGTTTATAAGCCCCGAGTACACGCTGTTCATTTCTTTTCTGGTTGAAACACTGTGGTAGTATTATTGTCACAAGTGCAGTGACATTCTTAATTGCTTGTGCTACTCGATGTGTAACACGTCGTCACTGTGTGCTGAGTGAGCAGGAGAGCCTGACCTCCAAACGGCTTTACCTAAAAAAATCTCAGACCAGATTGATTATCCACCCATCCATCCGTCTTCCCCATGTGGATTTTATTCTTAAAACGTTTGTGCCATCTGTGGAAATGACAAATGCAGTGCCTAGGCCTCTGTCATGTGCCATTTGGTATGGACTTTGTAACAAAATGTCTTAATGTTTGTGATGCGCCATCTGTTGGAGTGACAAATGCAATGCCTATGTCTCTGTTATGTGCCATTTGGTACGGGATACAAAAAAGCTGTGTTAATGTTTATGATGTGCCATCTGTTGGAATGAGAAATATGATGCATTTTATTCCTCAAAGGTTTGTGATGTGCCATATGTTGGAATGTCAAATGCCTTGCATACACGGTGTCTGTTATGCGCCATTTGGCATGGGATTTGTGAAAGCTGTGTACATGTTTTTGATTCCGGTAGGAATGACAGAGATGCAGGGACCGGATGGACACGCAGACAGACACACAGCTTACCTTTTTATTTTTTGTTTTTTATCCAGCGCGGGGTCTAAGCTGGCCCTGAGTGCTCTGTAAGCTGCTCTGTGTGGTGGCATTAAACAAGTGCTCTGTCCTTACTGTGGCTCGGCGTGTTAGGTGACGTCTCCATGAACGTCTGCGTGGCCTGTGGGTTTCCCTCGCGTCCTTTGCTCTGTCTAACACACCCTGTGTATTTAAAGCTGATTTCTGTGGATTTCCAGCGTTGTCCTTTTTATGTGCCATGTCGTCGTAATCTGCACTGTACGGTTTTGTGACAATAAAGCGAGTCGCGTTATCCCGTCCCACGGATTGCTCTTGAGTAACGGCGTCCTTTTGCCATCGGCGGCCTCCTCCTTGTCTTGTTGAGCTCGTATTTCAGCATGTGGCAGGATGTCATTGCACTACATGAAATTTGTGGGCACTGAGCGACATTTCCACACGCGTAGGTGTGATGTCCTCACCTTCTGCACATTCTGATTACTTTCAAGTTTCTTCCTCAGGCGCTCCGTTTGCCTCCGTTTTGTGTTGAGCCTGCATAGTCCCTTTTGTTTTTTGGTAAGTGATGATTTTTTATCAAGTCAATGTAACGAGCGTAACCCATCGAGACCCCTGAATTCGATTACGATGCTCTGTTTTCATGTAGCGAGCAGTGCGTGTTTTCATTTCAGGTGTAGTTTACATTAGGCAGTCTTCCATTTCTACCTCTGATTTGTTTTTATTGTTTCAGTTTTAGTTTTCGGAAAGCACTTTCAACTACACTTGGATACAAAAACTAGCCGAGGTACTCGTCTAAGACAAGTTGAAATTTAACTAAACAATGTAGACCTCAGCATTAATGTTTGCAGTGCAGCATCCGTTGGAATATATCTTGTAATGCATGTAGTAATAAAATGCATTGGATTTGTCATTCAAAGAGAAGGCACATCACAACAATTTGCTGCAATGAGATGATGTACTACAAATATTGTGAGGCACCACCTGTTGGAATGGTAAATGCAAAGCATTTTATTACTAGAATGTTTGTAATGTGCCGTTTGTTGGAATGACAACTGCAATGACATGCAATGTTTGTGATATTTAGTATTAGTGTTGTAAAATCAGTGCTGATGTTTGTGATGCACCATCTGTTGGAATGACAAATGCATTGCAGAAGTATCTGTCATGTGCCATTTGGTATGGGATATGCAGTGTTTATGTTTGTGATGCACCATCTGTTGGAATGACAAATGACAATGCGTATGTGTCTGTCATATGCCATTTGGTGTAGGATTTGTGAAAGGAGTGTGAATGTTTGATGTGCCGTCTGTTGGATTGACAAATGCACTGCGTTTTATTCCTAAAATATTTAATGAGCCATCTGTTGGAATGTCAAAAGCAATACATGCAGTATGTGCTGTTTGGTATGGGATTTGGCAAAGCTGTGTAAATGTTTTTGATGCACCATCTGTTAGAATGACAGAAACAGAGGAGCCAGATGGACATGCAGACAGACACACAGACGCTTTATCTTTTTATTATGGTGGTGGTATTGCTGTTTTGAGGCCCACTTGGCAATGTTTTAGTGAAACTTCCATGCGTCTTCCATTAGTGGGGTTTGTCTTTGGGTCATTGTGATGCAAGATGGCGGGCAGCCCTGGAGTGGATGCCAGTCATTTAAAGGGTGTAACTTTCACACTCCTCTCCATGCCTAACGGGGCCATTTGACACTCCTCTGTTATCCTTATGCATGTTTTCTTTTTGGGCAGGGCCAAACTAACAGTTACTTCCTTTGCCGAAAATACCAAGGTGCTCGTTTTTATCAACTGGCATTTTTGATAGATTTTCGGCCCCCGTGTCCCGCGCAGCACTAATGTGCAGTGAAGTGCTTATGGGGTAGTGAATATTTTGAAGCGATTGTGTGGTGTTTGCAGATGAGTGGTCTTGGGCTGTAGCTTCTGCTCGAAGGCACACCTCCTTGATTAATGCCCCCTGCCGACGGGGTGTTGTGCTCCAGTGGGTCTTCTACTTGTCTATACCAAGGATATCTCCGTTGGCTCCCCCACTTCTGGACCTCGGGTCAGTGGTCCGCATTGCACTCCCTTTGCTGCCGTTTTTCCTTACATTGTAGCAATGGTGGCGTTTTCACCGCCATGTCTGCTGCTGTAACATACTGAGATTTAATAAGGGACTCTAAAGAAAGGAGATGCGCGGAAATAAATGTGGCCCCCACATTATCCACTGAGCAAAGCAATTGTTGGAATTGTGAAGGATACTCTGCAGCTTCTGAGCTGTTGAGCAGGCCATCCCAGCGTCACCTTAAAAAAAGGGGGGGCCTTCTCTGGAACCGGAATAATGTCTCATTAAAAGCTGGAGCCCTTGCTGCTGCTTTATTTATTTAGTTAAATTAGCAGAGTAGTATTGTTGTGATACCACACTCCTTAAGTAAGTGTATGTATTCATTTTTCTATTTCAGTTTGTTCTTATGAAGCAGCCTAGAGCACTCTACTGTGAGAACAAACAGCAAATTTAAAACAGGTCGGGTTTTCTTCCTCGGACAGCCGACAGCTAACAAATGGAGCATCACAAACATTAACAGTACTTTTATGAATCCCACACCAAACAGCATATAAATTAGACCTATACATTGCATCTGTCATTCCAACAGATGGTGCATCACACATATTTGCAGTAATTTAAAGCCTTGCACTTGTCATTCCAACACATGGCACATGACACTACTTTAACACTTTACGAATCCCACATCAAATGGCATAGAACAGAGACATCGTGTTTGTCTTTCCAGTAGGATGGGCATCACAACCATTTGTATGTGTAAAGTGCATTGCATTTGTCATTCCAGCAGATGGTGTATTGCAAACTATAACACTACCTTTACAAATCCCATATCAAATGGCATAGAAAAGATGGCATATGCATGGCGTTTGTCATTCCAGCGGAAGGCACATCACAAACATTTGTAGTAGTAAAATGCATTGCATTTTTCATTCCAACAGTTGGTCCATTATTGACATTGGTAGTAATTCAGTGCATTGCATTTGTCATTCCAGCAGATGGTGCATCACAAACTATAACGCTACCTTTACCAATCCCGTATCAAATGGCATAGAAAAGATATATATGCATTACATTTTTTCATTTTAGCAGAAGGCGCATCACAAAAGTTTGTAGTAGTAAAGCGCATTTCTTGTGGCATTCCAATAGATGGTGCATCACAAACATTTGTAGTCATTCAATGCATTGCATTTTTCATTCCAACAGATGGCGCATCACAAACTTTAGCGCTACCTTTACGAATCCCATACCAAATGGCATTTAGCAGAGACTTCTGCATTGCATTTGTCATTCCACCATAAGGTGCATCACAACCTTTTGTAGTAGTAAAATGCATTGCTTTTGTCATTCCAACAGATGGTGCATCACGGCCCAACAGAGTGTCCTTTTCAGTTACTGGCCCAAAGGATTTTTCTTTTTAGCAAAAGTGAATAAGCAGCAGCTAACCGATTCAGAGGTCCCAGGTTCATGGCCAGCTTCTCTGCGTGAGAGAGCAGCGAGGTCCTGAATAATCTCTCGCTGGAGGCGTAAACAAACACCGAGCAGAATGGTAAAAATACATAGAGACATCATGCAAGACATGCAAAAATATGCATGTGGCCTCCTGAAAAGGATCATTGTGTGGTCAAGTCACGACAAGCTCAGTTGTAAAGTGAAGATGTCTGAAAGCAGCCCCATCATACTTGACATCCATCCATCCATCCATTCATTTATTTGCCTTGCAAAGCCCCTTATCTGGTGCAGAGTCCTGGGGAAGCTGGAGCGTATCCCAGAGAGCACTGGGCACAAGACAGGAACAGTCCTTTGGAGTGGGCGCCAGTGCATTGCATGGTCTTACCACACCTACGTTATGGACGCCAATCCACCTAATCTGCAAGTCCGACTGTCGGAGGAAACTTCCACGGACATTGGGACATACAAGCACCATGCCTTACCCTTTACTAAGCCCGCTTAATCCTTAGCAGGGTCGTAGGGGTCAGGACCTTAACCCCAGCAAGCATAGGGTACAGAGCAGGAACAGTTTCTAGACTGGGCGCCAACTCTTCACCTGGTCAACACACCCCTCCCCTTATTAGGGGTCAATTTGGGAGTCACCCATCCACCTAACCTGCATGTCTTTGGACAGTGGGAGGTAACTGGGACACCTGGAGGAAGCCCACGCACACACAGGGAGAACATGCAAACTCCACGTATGGCGGACTTGGGATGCAAGCCCTGGTCTCTTTTGTGCGTGGCAGCAGCGCTAACACTCAGTTTCTTTATGGGGTTGTGTAGCTCCCTGCTGAAACTTTTAAATGACTTAAAATCATGATTTCACAATGCAGATCTAAATAAATATGTGAATCGTTCTTGCACCTTCACGTGGGGGGGTCCTTTGGGGACCAAAATTGGTTCTTCTGTGGCGTCGCTCCGATGGACGACTCTGGCACCTTTTGATTTTTAAGAGTGCTCCATGATGCCCAGCACAACAACGTGATATTCTCAAACCTGATTGAACTAACTCGGGTAGGAAGATGTGTTCAGGTTGGTTGAGTTGCTGATGTCAAAGTATGGTGTGCGAGAAAACAGTCTCCTGTTTTACAGACGTGGACGCTGGAGTTGAGAGTTAGGAGGGAGAGAGAACAGGACTGGATGGTCTTCTTCGAGAGTCAATGGTCTGCTTTATAGAAGGCTGTTACTGATTTCAGTATGCATTATTTAATTAGTTGTGTGTGTCGTTTGTCTTTTTTTTTTTTTTTTTTTGTCTGTGAACTTGTTGTGTCGCTGTGAGCCGGCACGTGTTAAAGGGTGTGATACAAACATCGACTTCTTTACTCACAGTTGTGGCAATCTGGAACAAACTACCGAGTCATGGCAGAGATTCATGGCTGAAGCAGAGATTCTCCATCTCTTGCTATTGGAGCTGGTACTCTGTGAGACATTCACAGGTAATATTTCAAGGTATGGAATAATTCACACACATTAACCAGAAATAAGTACAACAGCACAATATTCTCAAACCAGTTCAAGGACCAATAATGCTGACCAATGAGATGCTGATGTCAACGTAGACCCAATGGCATTCGAGAAAATGGTTGTCTTCTGTTGAAGTCGGCAGTTTTAGGAGGGAGAGAGGACAGGACTCGACGGTCTTAGAGAGTCAATGGTCTGGTTTTTGGAAAGTCATATCTGTATTCGGTGTGCATTATTTCATTAGTTATGTGCGTAGTTTGTCATGTTTTTTTTTTTTTTTCTTTTCTGTGAACTTGTTGCATCATTTTGAGCTGGCACTGGACAAACATCATCTTCTTTACTCCCGAGTTGTGGATATTTGAGGCAAACTCCCAAGACATGTAATTGAAGCAGACATCTTGACAACCTTCAAGAAGTGTCTGGGTGAGACATGAAGGTCTGCTTAGCTATTAGCGAAACAAATGAGCGACAACCAGAGTGATTGGTCACCTCTTGTTGGCCGAATTTCTTAGGTTCTTAATTTGGGGGTATGCATTTGTAGGCCAGATAAACACAGGGGAAGGGAGTTAGGAAGATAGTAACTCATCTGTTAGCCCAAACGTCATGTTTTAATGTCAAAGTATGGAGTGTAAGAAAACAATCTTCTGTTTTACAGACATGCATGTTTTAGGAGGAGAGAGGATGGGACTGGATGGTCTTCTTAGAGAGTCCACGGTCTGGTTTATGGAAAGCCATTTCTGTATTCGGTGTACATTATTTCATTAGTTATGTGCGCAGTTTTTGTCTTTTTTTTATTTTTTTATTTTGTTGCATCATTCTGAGCTGGCATGTGACAAACCTCATCTTCTTTACTCCGAGTTGTCTGTATCTGGGGAAAACTCCTGAAACGCATAATTGAAGCAGACACTTTGAGAACCTTCAAGAAGTGTCTGGATGAGACGTGGGGGGGTGCTTACTGTATATACTCACATTTATGTTATCCACTGGATCAGTCGGGGTTTGATTTTACTTTATAGTTTCCGGTATTTTATAATGTCGGTTGTATAAGTCGAATGCTAAAAACTCACATTATTGTTCCAAGATGTTACAATATGCTAACGCCCTCCTGAGAGAGTAACCATAGAGCACAATGCCTTTTATTTCTATGTATTGTGCCTACATGACCACATGGTAATACCCAAACTATTCTGAAGCGACATTTGCACTAATTTGGGTTTTTTGTATCTCACACCCTCATACACCTTTATCTTAAGAGCATCCCTTATCTATGATGGAGCGTTCAATCAGAAGAAAATATAAAGTTGGTTTTAAATTAAACGTCGTTGAAATGGTGAAAGAAATTGTTAACTGTGCTGCTGCAACAAAATTTGATGCGTCTGAGAAACTGGTGTGAGATTTGGAGGAGGCAAGAAGATGTAAGAAGAAAGAAAAATCATATTTTTGAATGGCCGTATAAGTCGGGGTCTTATTTTTATGATCTTTTTTTTTTTTTTTTGGGTTTCAAGACCCCGACTTATACGTGAGTATATATGGCTATTAGCGAAACAAATGAATGACAACCTGAGTGAGTGGTCGCCTCTTGTTAGCCAAAGGTTCTTAATTTGGGGTTGCGGATTTGTTGGCCAGGTAAACACGGGTGGAGAGTTAGGAAGATAGACGATGTTCGGGCGGACCGAAGAGTTCCTAATGTCAAAGTATGGTGTGCAGGAAAGCGATCTCCTGTTTTACAGACATGCATGTTAGAGTCGGGAGTTTTAGGAGGGAGAGAGAACAGGACTGGGTGGTCTTCTTAGAGAGTCCACTAAGTGGTTTACCGAAACGTGGAGGTGAAGCCAAAGACGTTTCAAATGTTCGGACAACTCAGCTATTGGTGAAACATACGAATGGTCCCCTCTTGTGTGTCATATTTCTTATGTTCTTGATTTGTGGGTCAGATAAATATGGGGAAGTTCACTGAGCACCTGAGAAAGGAGGGACTTCTTTACACAAAGAGTCGTGGAGGTCGGGAACAAGCTACCGAGACACGGATTCAAAGCAGCGACCTGGAGAACCTTTAAGAAGAATCTGGACAAAATATCAGGACAAGTTAGCTATTAGCCAAACAAACGAACGACAACCGTACTGAATGGTCGCCTCTCTTTTGTCCAGTTTCTTAGGTTCTCGATTTGGCGGCACACCTTTGTGGGTCCGATGAAGGCAGGGGAAGTACGTTTCAAACAATGCTGTCTGAGAAAATGGTCTCCTGTTTTACAGATGTGAAATTTGGAATCGGGAGTTTTAGGAGGGGAGAGGGCAGGACTGGATGGTCTTTTTAGGGAGTTGTCGGCCTGGTTTATGGAAAGTCATTTCTGATTTCAGCGTGCATTTTTTTTAAATCTGTTATCTGTGTAGTTTGTCATCATTTTCTGTCTGTGAACTTGTTGCATTGGACACTTGGCAAACGTTAACCTCTTCTTTACTCGGAGTGTTGGGAATCTAGGAGCAAACTACCGAGACATGGAGCTGAAGCAGAAGATGTTTCAAATGTTGGGATAGCTCAGTTATTGGCGAAGCAAATGAATGGTCCCCTCTGTCAAATTTCAATTTGTGGGTCAGATAAATATGGGGAAGTTCACTGAGGACCTGAGAAAGGAGGGATTTCTTTTATATAAAGAGTCATGTGGGTCTGGAAGCAAACCACAGAGACGTGAAACCGAAGCAGGGACCTAGAGAACCTTTAAGAAGGATCTGGACGAGATATTGGGGGCGGCTTAGCTATTCGCGAAAGAAACGAGCGACAACTGTACTGAATAATTCCCTCCAGTGTGTCAAATTTCTTATGTTCTTGATTTGTTGGTCAGATAAATATGGGGAAATTCACTGAGGACCAGAGACAGGAGGGACTTCTTTTATATAAAGAGTCGTGAGGGTCCGGAACAAACTACCGAGACACGGAAACCTGGAGGACCTTTAAGAAGGATCTGGACGAAATGGGAGGAGCATCTTTGTTGCAAGAGATGAGGCAAACTAACTAGACGTGGCGTTAAAAAAATGTTGATGGCCTTATAAGGAGGTTCTGGATGAGATTAGGGGGCGTCCGAATGACAAATGGACTGAAGGGTCTCCTGGTTTGTTTAAACTCTGGTGTAACTGAATTGAATTGAACATCACAGCACAGGCGGACTGACTGGCTGGAGTTTGGAGCAGTATGTTGGCATGGCAGGTGGCACTGGAAGCTCCAAGGCAGGCTGTTCCCGTCTCAGACCGTGCTTCTGTGCCCATGGTGTGGGTGTTCTGTCTAAGGTGTGCGTCTGAATGGATAAAATCTTCATGCTCGGTGACCATTTCGTAATGCCGGATTGACACTGCGTTTTGCACTCTTAATCTGCTGGAAGCCCAGCGCAGGATTATGAAATTGCAGAATTAGATAGTTTAGAATATCTGCGGGAACGTATGAGGCCTCACTTGTGGCTGTCCATCTGCAAATCATACAAGGAATTTCCTGTTTTTATGAAAAAAAAAAAAATTTTGCGCAGGTGTTCTAACTCTACTATAATTTAAAAAAAAATGCTCTGTAATTTCCTTTACCCCCTTATTGTGCCCTATGAAAGTGTGCAGCTGGCATGCGTACTTGTGTGCTCAGGTTGGCGTTCAAAGGCTGCCAGCCCTAGTCTCGGCCAGTGACCCCCAGGGGCGCAGAACTGCCTGAAACAGGAAGTGAATGGAGTGCGTGAGCTGGGCTATTGCTGAGTCATCTGCAGGCTGGCAACGCTGATAGACATGCAGACCCGGGGGGCCAGCGAGGGGACGACTGGCAAAAAAAAAAATGATTCGAGGACGTGCACGTCCACACCCTGGGAGTGCTGTTTGTCTCGCATCATCACAAGCACAAGACAAAAATGGGAAGCGTCCCAATTGTTGTCGTCTCCCGAAGAAGCCAGGCGGGTGTTTGAACCGTCATGGCAGGTCCGGGCCTGGCTTAACGGGCACCGTAGATTATGTGATTTCACAGCAGGCCCGTGCTGCATGAGTTGTTAAATCTCTTTCGTTTGTCATCGTCCCACTTACTTGTTGCGGTCACTGCACGTCCCTTGTGTTTTAGAATGAATCGTGTCGGGTGAAGCCGATCATGATCTTTGAAGCTCCTCCGGGGTCCTGGTAACAGTGAAGTAGGTGGTCAACGTGTGTTTTTTTATTTATTTTTTTTATTTTATTTCCTTCACCACAAAGAGGAAGTTGCGCCCCGAGTCTTTACGTGACGTTTCCAAAGAGTGCTGGAAGTGCAGTTGCAATGATCACAATCTCATCCCCGGCCATCTCGAGTTAGCTGACTCAAGCAGAGACGATGCTCTTGCAGATAACGCCGTACTTTAGGGATTCGGTTTTGCTGGCGTCTTTCATAACCTTTGCACCCCCCCATTTTATTTGTTCACTTTGACCCGCAATCACCTGATCCACAGCCTTGGACATTTCCACTTTTGGATTCCCTTTTTCTCTGCTTGTCATTTCTTTAGCCACCTGGTGATGGTGGTGGTCAGGGTGGCGTCTGCGTGTTCTCCTCGTGTCTTTGTGCTCTTCTACCCGGGATTGCAGTTTTTATTGGAAATGTTTGACCTGGTGGTCCGTTGCTATTTATTTCTTCTTCTTTCTTGGAATCTTCCATTTTTATGTGTTCAGTTCTCCGTCGCCCTCATTGTTCCCACTGCTATCTTCGGGGTCGTTGAATGCAGGCGACGACAGATGGTGGCACCATGGAGATCGGGGTGGGACAAGCGGGCACACGAGGAAGTGGTCTGCACTTTTGGGTGACTGCTCTCCGGGTCTTCTTGGGGCTTTGGGAGCACAGGTTGAGGCACAGGCTCAGGGTGCCACGTGAATGATTCACCCCACATGCAAGGTGGTATCGTGCCCACACATTTTAATGGGTAGTGACACTTTGTGCCTATGACTGCCATCCTGTTTCCTCATATCCCAATTTTGCTACCTTCGTGTCTTTGAGACCCTGAATTGCTGCTGATAGCCCCCCTTCAATAACTCGCCCAATTTTTTTTGTGCCCCTTTAAAGAAATGCTGTGTGCCACCCAAACTCGGACAACACGTGACCCAAAGTGGGTCGAGACCCCCTAGTTTTAGGGCCTATGCTGTTTAACATCACTGCTGTGCAACTTTGATGGATAAGGCAGGTGTGCGGCTGAGAGCCGATTGACTTATGGTGGTCTAGTCAGTGGTTGCGAACCCTGGTCTCGTTCAAGCATTTTCATTGGTGGTAGCAGAATCCCCCCGGACCATCTGACAAAGTCTTTTTTTTTTTTGCCCCTTGGCCTTTGCGTATCGATTTTGCAAATCTTTCCCTTTCTTCTTGCGCAAATGTGTACGTCTGGCCTTTGCGTTGTATTTTTACCATTGGATTGTGTTAGTGTGGATGCTCCTCCAATGAGTGTGTTGTATCTTGTCTAGAGCGAGCGTAGTCGGCGCGCACAGCGGTCTTCAAAGTTGTGGAGGCAGACGGCCTGCTGACGGGACTAAAGGTGAAATTTAGGTCGCGTGCCCTCTAGTGGACCCTTGCGGGATACATGGACATCTTCAGTACTGAGTTGCAGGGGAGACTGGTAGTGGAAAGTACCGGAAACCCAAATTTTTAAAACGGTATGCGACCGCCATTTTGGGATTTTTCGGTAGTGGAAGTAAACTTCAGCTTTCCTCTTGATCCTCCAGGCTTCTTTCGACACTCGCTATTGCAGTCGTGGCAGAGCGTCCATTTCTTAAGGTTCACGATCAAGAGGGAAGGGGAGTGCAGTGTGGCGCGATGGCACAGCGCACCAGGGAGAGCGAGAGAGAGGTTAGGAGCGGGCACTGATAAAGTGCATTACTGCACCCACCACATGACAAACCAACTCTTAATCCTAGATTCGGACCCGAGTGCAGCCATACAACGGGTGACACTTCAGCACCACACTAGTTCAGATGGAGTGGGACTGTGTGAGGTTTTTTTATGGTGGCTGGAGTGCCAACCCTGCCACCAACCCCCAGGTTTTTTCACTGCAGGTTGGAGGGCTGGATGCAGATTAATGTCATACCCAGGACGGAGCAATTACAGGTTAAGGGTCCAACAAAGTAGAGTCACTTTTGGCATTTACGGGATTCGAACCGGCAACCTTCCGATTGCCAGTGCAGATCCCTAGCCTCAGAGCCTGGCTGTCCCCGTGTATGTGACAGGTGCCCTGTCCAGGGCTGGTTCTTGGTATTGCCAGGGTAGACTTGGAATCCCCTCCATCTTGAATAGGAACAAACGGGCTCAAACAAGGCAAGAGCTGACCAAGCCAGTCACTTGGAGGGGACCCCCTTGATTTGTACTGTTAATAATTTGTACACGTCAGACGGTTTTTAATAATTTCGGTCTATGGTGGGCACTTGTGGGCAGCGTGAACACTTGCTGCCTCAAATGACAACCGCACTCTGGCGCCCCTTTTGTGATCAGCTCCTTCCTTTGAGCTTGGCACCCTCACCTTCCCATGAGTCTCTCTCTCTCTCTCAAACAGCAAACGAGGGAATCGATAAATGAAGGAGTAGTAATGATGAAGAAGCCGAGTCGGCGGCTGGCGCCAAACAGATGCCACATTCCAGCTGTTTTGAAATCACGGCTGAGATCCGAAACTAGATGTGATAGCACTTTCGCGGTGCTCTTTGTAGATACTGTAGACCCTTCTTAGGTGGCACTTTCAGTGGCACTTGTTATCTGTTCTTGAGTTGTGGGCTCTGTGTGTGTGTGTGTGTGTGTGTGTGTGCGCGTGCGTACGTGAAGGAGAGAGGAAAAAAAAAAAAGTCTCGATGGTTATCTAAGCTTTCTCTGTACATTTACTCTGAAACGTTTGACTCAACTTTTTACAAACCACGATTGAAATCTCGAGTTCTCTTGTAAACCGCTGAGTTTTGTTTTTACCCTGCAGATATCTGAAGGACACGTTTAGGCGTTCTCATTGACAACATTGAACTTGGAGTTTCTTTATTAGAGAGCTGCTCTTCTGAGGTGTCTAGAAGATTGTGAGCCCGGCGAGCTCACCAGTCGGATTCCAGCCTTCCTTCTCCTGAACCGTACTGTTTGTCCCCCCCACTCCCCAGTTCTCTCTCTCGTAATGACCTGCAATGCCCGTCCCTCCCCAAAGTCACCATTCTGGTCTGGCCCACATCACTTGTGTGATTGTTGGATGCACGAGAAAAGCATCTCTAATGTTTTACAGCGATGGCAAAGGTCAAAGTGGGCAGAACTCAAGGGGCAGTTCTAAAAAAAAAAATGGACTTGGGTGGTCGAGGCCAGCTTTCAGACCGCGGTACCAAAATGGTTCTAAAAGAAATGATGGATAACGCCAAAACCCCTCATCTTACTCAAGTCTTTGTGGTGTGCCACGCCATGCCATCCAGCCACATTATGTGCCACTTTCTTTTTGGAGCTGTGAAGTTTCGATCACATCACATCAGTGAGGGTCCCCCGTGAGTTCCCAGTTGCAATGAAGCGCTGAGGGTCCCCCGTGAGGTCCTGATTGTGGCAAAAAATATGGTTTCCTTATCCTGACGTCTACACAATGGACAGGGCAGGGGTGGGCTGGAGAGGGGCAGGGGATTGAACACATGAAACCCCATAAATTGAGGTTTGGGGTCACCTTCTGTCCGTTTGCGGTTGCAACGTAATTTTTCTAGTTGTCTTCCCTCTTTGATTTACCCTCCTAGATTTGAAATTTGGGTGTGTGAGCCACCAAGGAGTCCTGAAGAAGTTCAGGGTAAGTAAAATGGTGGGGTGGGTGGGGAAACAAGAACTGACAAGTCCAGACTCTCGATACAAACACAGGGGGCAATAGTAGAAGGGCCAAGCAGCACGAGATGTTGGGCTTGTTGTCTAGACAGGCATGGCTGGCTTCCCTGCACGTGGGATACGAGGCTGGGGCGGTCTGCGAGAGTGAGATGGCACAACGGGGTCAAGCTGTTCCAACTCTGAGCCCAACGCTGTTGAGGTTTGAATGTTACTTCCTATGTGAACAGGGTGGGTGTCGAGAGTTGGGCAATCGCAACGGCCTCTCACAGAATGAAACTGGAGGGCAGAGAAGGGGGATTTGCAGAGCGTGCCAGTCGGCCGACCCCTGCTCTGCTCCACTGACATCCTTTTCCGCGGAGGACGATATGGAGGACCCTGTGAGCGTGCTGGGTGACGAGACCCTGACCTGGCATTTCAGAGGAACCAGCGAGGCCGAAAAGAGAGCCTGCCGCCGAGTTCTGCTGGCTCTCTTGATTTGCATTTTGGTGGGCGGGTGCCCTCTGACTCGGGGTGGGGGTCCTGCGCAGATGGCAGGCAGGTGTCTCCTGTGCTTATCCTCCGACTGACAGAAGTGGTGATGAGAACTGCCCAGTGGAGCCCCCAGTTTCTCCAGGGCGGATGTCGACTTTTGTCGAAGTTCAGGGGTAGAAGTCCGTCACTACGGGAAGCGCGGCGGGGTCTTAGCTGTTGGAGGTCTTCTGCCCACCCTGGCCTTGCCTTTGTCATCATTAAAATAGCAGCCTTGTAATGGCAGGCCTGTGTCTGCTGTTGGTTGGTTGGTTTGGGTCTGACGCTACTCCCGCTTCCCCATGCCCCCCACAAGATGGACGATGCCCCTCCCTCGGTATTTAGTTATTTCAAAATGAAGCCCATTCTCTGCACGATCGTGCCCCTTTTTGCATGCAGCAGGTGTCTAATTGCTTTCTCTCTCTTCTCGCCCCATCCAGCACTTCACAACGCGGCTTCCTACTGCAATGAATGGCAACACTGTTCAACAGGGGACAGCCTCCACCGATGCCACCCAGCCCAGAGGCTGGAAGGAGTTCTGCGAGCTGCATGCCATCGCCACTGCCAAGGAGCTAGCCAAACAGTACCGCATCTTTGCCAAGGAGTGCCCGCTGCACGATGTCCCGGCAGCCGAAAACTTCTCGGTGCAGTTCACGGACCTCTTTCAGGAGTATTTCCGCCATGAGGTAGGGGAGGGGGGCCCGGCCATGGCGGCCCGCTGCAGGGTGGTGCCACTCTCTGGAGCTGGGGACTACCGGGAAGCGCAGAGACGTCTCTCAGAGGGCACACAAGGTCCGGTGGGTTCGGGGACGCCCACCGTTCACAAGGAGCTGCAGGACCGAAGGGAGCGGAGATGCCCCTCTCTTGACACTAATCGGGCACCCTGCCTGCTCCGCAAGAGCCGGAGCTCGGAGGAATTCTCTGACCCCGCGTTTTCTTTGCCCGAACGGTCCCCTTCATCCGCCTCCTCCACCTCAAGTACCACGCACTTTTCGTTTAAGAACATCCGGCAGAGCATGAAGGACATGTTCAAGAAGAAATCTGCCGAGTGCCCAGCCGCCGTAGGGCAAAGGGAGGCAAAGGAGGCTGGTGCCAGTGAAACGCCGCAGCAGATAGAGACTGCCAGGGTCAGCCGACAGAGCTTGTTAAATCTACTGAGCGCAAGGTTATGCACGCAGGCTTCTCCTCGGTTGGACGATGGCCTCAAGGTGTGCAGGGAGGGACACCTTTCTTATCTGATGGTGGACGATGCCACCTTGGATACCCAGTCTCACTGGCATCGCTGTAGGCTGCTCCTGAGAAAGTCCTGTTTGGCAGAAAGTGAGGATTACCAGCTGGAGCTTTTTGACCCACCCAAGGTAAGTGGCGCCAGTCCTCTACCGATTTGTCTTTGTGGTTGGATGGAGTTGGCCTGTTGGTCCTGGTTGGCTGTGGTGACTGCAGGAGTTTTATTTTTGTCTAATTCCAGGTCTCATTGTGTTGCCCTCATGCCAGTAAACCCCCCGAAACACGATTACATCTAGTAGCTCATACCTGAGTAGCGGCGAGAGGAATGAGAGAGCTCAGCCGCTGGAATGACAGAGTAGCGGGCTTTATCATCTTCAGCAGCACACCAGATTTTAAATTTGATGAACGTCTTCAGAGATACGGGCCAAACGCATAACCAAGTATAAGCAATGTGAGAACTGCCAGTGTTGCACTTCCAGTGGTGATTGGACATGTTTGCCAATGGCATTCCTAAAGTATTGAAATGACATGATGATAATAATACCATTAAATATTTACCATCTTTTTCTCAGACGTTAGTTCATATATACATACACTCACCTAAAGGATTATTAGGACCACCATACTAATACGGTGTTTGACCCCCTTTCGCCTTCAGAACTGCCTTAATTCTACGTGGCATTGATTCAACAAGGTGCTGAAAGCATTCTTTAGAAATGTTGGCCCATATTGATAGGATAGCATCTTGCAGTTGATGGAGATTTGTGGGATGCACATCCAGGGCACGAGGCTCCCGTTCCACCACATCCCAAAGATGCTCTATTGGGTTGAGATCTGGTGACTGTGGGGGCCATTTTAGTACAGTGAACTCATTGTCATATTCAAGAAACCAATTTGAAATGATTCGAGCTTTGTGACATGGTGCATTATCCTGCTGGAAGTAGCCATCAGAGGATGGGTACATGGTGGTCATGAAGGGATGGACATGGTCAGAAACAATGCTCAGGTAGCCCGTGGCATTTAAACGATGCCCAATTGGCACTAAGGGCCTAAAGTGTGCCAAGAAAACATCCCCCACACCATTACACCACCAGCACCACTGCACAGTGGTAACAAGGCATGATGGATCCATGTTCTCATTCTGTTTACGCCAAATTCTGACTCTACCATTTGAATGTCTCAACAGAAATCGAGACTCATCAGACCAGGCAACATTTTTCCAGTCTTCAACTGTCCAATTTTGGTGAGCTTGTGCAAATTGTAGCCTCTTTTTCCTATTTGTAGTGGAGATGAGTGGTACCGGTGGGGTCTTCTGCTGTTGTAGCCCATCTGCCTCAAGGTTGTGCGTGTTGTGGCTTCACAAATGCTTTGCTGCATACCTCGGTTGTAACGAGTGGTTATTTCAGTCAAAGTTGCTCTTCTATCAGCTTGAATCAGTCGGCCCATTCATTCTCCTCTGACCTCTAGCATCAACACGGCATTTTCGCCCACAGGACTGCCGCATACTGGATGTTTTTCCCTTTTCACACCATTCTTTGTAAACCCTAGAAATGGTTGTGCGTGAAAATCCCAGTAACTGAGCAGATTGTGAAATACTCAGACCGGCCTGTCTGGCACCAACAACCATGCCACGCTCCAAATTGCTTAAATCACCTTTCTTTCCCATTCTGACATTCAGTTTGGAGTTCAGGAGATTGTCTTGACCAGGACCACACCCCTAAATGCATTGAAGCAACTGCCATGTGATTGGTTGATTAGATAATTGCATTAATGACAAAGTGAACAGGTGTTCCTAATAATCCTTTAGGCGAGTGTATATCTGTATAGGTGGAGTGGTGGCTCTGTGGCTAGGGATCTGCACTGGCAATCGGAAGGTTTGAATTCCATAAATGCCAATAGGGACTCTGCTGTATTGGGCCCTTGAACAAGACCTTTAACCTGAGCGCTTTGAGTAGTGAGAAAAGCGTTATATAAATGCAAAGAATTATAATTATATATAATGTGTGTGTGTGTATGTATGTTTAGCTATTTTGCTTCTTATTTTAATCTTTATGGGCTATTATTGAAAAAACAAATCCTTTTCAATTTTATTTTTTTATATTTTTTTAATTTAAGATTGTTATCCTTTGTTGCTACCCTTTTTTAATTTTTTGCCTGCCTGGGGGACTGTCCTTACGCTTTCTCCTTTTGGTGTACCTTCTGTAATTAGTTTTTTGGTATTAATCAGCGACAATTCTAAATTTGAGTATATTAACTAATTAAACTGGGGGTTAGTGAGCCCAGGCCATGTTGTCCAGCATGTTTATTCCCCTAATCCTCATCCTAACCCTAACCCAGACCCTCACTCTGTCTTTACTTCCCACTCCAAATTGTGCAGCAAATCGGACTGCAATCCTGAGGATAACTGGAACTACCTAACGGATGCTGACCCCCTTCCACTACTCACACAAACCTTAAATGACCCTGCGGGGCAACTTGGGTCAGTCCCCTTGGTCACTCGGTTACCCTCACACACACACACACACTGGAAAGTATAAATGGTACGCTGTGTCTGTCACCGGTGTGGAATTCCCTTAATTCCATCCTCCCACTCACGCGGGCACACACAGAGACACACACACACACACCACTTTGCATGTGCACTCCTTGGTGCCAGCACACCACATATCCTTTAGTGGTTTCCTCCGTTCCCTCTGGGCCTCCTGTCTCTCTCTGTGCACAACACTCTCTACCTCCCTTTGTACCGAATTGCTCCGTCTCCCTGTACCAGCCCACCTACCTCGATAGAAGTGCACAACTTGACTGTTTACACTTGAACTTGTCTCTGTGGCACCCTGGCACCCTCCTTGACCAGTTTTTCCTGGGGAGGCAGGGTGCCACTCGAATTGATAACGAGTGCCTCCTTCCTTTCCCAATTTTCCTCCTCAAGCTCCTTCCTCTATGCATTTGGCAGAGAAGTGGGGCCTCCACATAGATGCCACTTTGTGCCATCTTGTGGCTGCAGTTACTCCTTTGTGCTTCTGCCCAGTCAGGGTATCCTTAAGCATGCCTGGGCAGCTGTCAGTTACTGCTTTACTGCGCCCACAATTACTCACTCATAAAAATCGAGTGGTTTATACGAACCTTTTAAAAAAGACGTGGCACCACATTGAAGGGAAGAGACATGGCAGCCGTGTGAACTGCTGGATGAATTACAGCAAAGGTTAAAGCCACATGAAAGATGAGCCCACTGTAGGATGGTGTTGTGGAGTTCTTGCTAAGACTGAGACCCCTCAAGGACCACATTGCTAGCCGCTGTGGCCCCTCCATTATGACTGCCTGCAGATGCTCAGAGTAACGAGGGTAGATGGGATTAGCAGTGAGGGACAGTGCAGGTGTGACAGTCTGGTGACAACGTGACAGAGGCAAGATTGAGAGAATTTTGGGCATGGGCAGAGCAAAGACAAGGGGTACTTCGGGAAACCACCAGGCAAGAGAAAAAAGAGGTTTATGGATGTGGTGAAGCAGTCAGTGTGGCAAAAAATGATGCAGAGACGGCTAATCCGCTGTGGTGACCCCTAAATGGGAGTTGCCAAAAGAAGAACCAGAGGATGGTGTTTAGGACACATGGCACTCTCAAATGCCCAAGTCTTTCGATTCAGTGATGGCTTGAAAGGGTAAATCTTTCTTGAAGAATCCATTCCCCTTTTCTCATTTGTGATGGTATCCAGTGCCAATTTGGGAATTGCTTCAACGTGTCTGCTTAATGTTAAAGAACGCTCGCTCGCTGGCTTGGCACCGGGGAAAAGACGACTGGTGCGACGGAAAGCGGCTAGAAACCACGCATGAAGCGCTTGGCACGTCCAACGCCAGACTGGAGCAGCGCCGAAGCTCTGCTTGGCCCAAAAATGGAAACGGGCCTGCAGTCTGCCAAGCAGATGTTGGCAGCTGTCTGCGCAGTGCGAAGCAGCATGCCAGGCTGATTTGAAGGTAGGACTGCACAGCTTGGCGGTCATGGTGAATGGCACCAGGGCATCGTGTAACATGGAGAGTGTGGTGCTGCCAAGTGGCATCACTAGAATGGCTTCTCCTGGCCAGATGTCTGCCGTGATTGACTTCATCATGGGGGAATAGGCGACTTTTGGTTTGACGTTATGTTCTTGTTCTGGTGGGCTTCTCCTTATCTACACTCTGCCCCCTAGTCTGTACAAAATAAATACATGCGTGCAAGCGACCGTAAACTTGAAATGGACATAGAAGCTCCAAGCCTTCCCAGCCTGCAAAACTCTGCTTACCCAGAGTGCATTGTGATCCTTTACTGACTCGCTGGTACGATGACACTCGGCCGCATGTTTTATATGTCGTGTCTTCAATAGCGGGAATATCCTAAAGCCGTAACTTCAAGACTTGACGACTGCAGCGGCCGGTCTCGTGGCTGGACCGTGTCCGTTTTCATGACAGAAAGTCAACTGGGCAGGTCAAGTTTAGCACCTGTGTGACGACTTTCGAGAAGAGTCCTGCAACGTGCTGTCTGACGGAGTTGGTGCTGTTAAGAAGGGTTTTGAGACACAGCGAGTATGAGACATCAGACACAACAGCCTCTGTTACGTCGGAGAGGTCCCTAACCCCACATTCGTTCCTTCTTCCTGGTAGCTGCTACTTTGGGATGACCATTCATTGGGTCTGTGCTCTTTTGCACACACGACGAATGACAAAATATCAGACCTGCTTGCCTGTTATCCCTACCTCCGTGTTAGATTGCCCCCTGTTGCTCTGGAGTGGCATCCCAAAACACCGCAGCTTAGGTGGGTCAACTTGGTGCGGGAAGTGCCGTGATACGGTGGCATCCCGTGCAGGGTTTGCACTTGGCACTCAGCTTTGTTGGAGTAATAAATGACTGAATGTGTTACTTTGCGTCGTCTTCAGGGACAGATTTGCTCTGGGATATTGGAAGTTACATCTTCACAAACATGGTGTGGATGCGTTTGCAACGCATGCGGAATAGTGTTATAAAGTTAATCCTTTTCTATAAATTAAAAAATATATATATATTTATATAGTCCTTTCATTTTATAATGCAGCCTGTACTTAAAAATAAAAATCAGTATATAATAATAAGGCAGTAGATAAGAAAAAGGTTTGGGGATGGCCACCCCGTATACCAAAAAATCTGCAAAATAAAAGAATTGCGTCTTTACAGGATGAGTCTTTTCAATAAATATGGTGGATAGGAGGAAGAGGTGGTTTCGGGGTGGCCGGAACAGGAACTGACTTGTCAGCAAGATGAATTCTGGGTACCGGAAGTGATGTTAGTGCATGGTTTGGTAGTGATGTCACCGAGAGGCAGGGCCTTGGGCTAAACTTCAGGGAAACGAGAGGAGAGAGGATCACATGTGTATGCCAACCCCCGGTCTGGCTAATAAGTAACACTAACAGCTTGTAAACTAAACCCAATGCGCACGTGTGCGACAAGCCTTATGGAGCACAAGAAGGTAGTGGCAAATGAAATTCAAAAAAACGTAATGACGAATCGGAAAAAGTTTTCAACACTTTTGTGATGACAAAAAGGTATTTGGAAAGAATCGTTTTATCGCATATTCCTGGTATCATCCTGGTAAGGATATGTTTTCTGTTCGCTGGTGCGAGTTCCCACATAAATCCAGAAGTAAATCGAAAAAAACCAAAACCGACCACGTGGCTCAAAAAAATAGGCGGTGATTTGGTCTTTTGATAAGCAACCACTCCTCTCTCTCTCTTTGGTGAAAGGGAAGGTTGGGGTAGGGGGAGTCTCTGTGCACGGCTGGCCTTCCTTTGAAATGGCCGAATCTTGTAATATTGTCAAACAAAAAAAAAAAATGTATAAGCAATTTAACAATGTGCGCGTAAAATCAACTTGGCTTGAAGAATTGGATGTATTCGATGAGTTTTTAGGCTTCCGTTTTTGGAGTTTTCCATAAAACTCCACTATAAAATGGCAGCACAAGTTTAAATTTGGATGAAACGCTTAACTTAAGAACACAATTTTTCTTGGCAAATGCATATTTGTTGTGTTTGAGAAGTAAGAACTCCAACTCGGAGAATACCAAACTTCTCCTGTAATGGGGAGTTGATACATCCACATACGATTGATACGTACCTACGAGTATTTCTATTATATAAACACACATACACACATTATTAGAGGATGTACAGATAAGACGAAGGAGGGCTTCTAGGTGGGAGGGTAGCACCCTGAAAGATTGCTTCTGCTGGACACCCCTGTCACCCTTGTCCTTGGTCACATGGTTTGTAGCCTTTCATTTTTGTTGCAGGCTTGGTCACCCACACCACTCACTCCATCTTATCATGCCAGCATGCATTCGGGCTGTTCGTTTTGTAGCCCTGAATTCTTGAGGCTTCACTTTCTTTGACTGTCCTTTCACAACTGCTAGGCCATCGAACACCATCATCAGTTAAAAAAAAAAAAATGTCATTATATTCCCCTTTATCCTTTCACCTCATCTGTTAGATCCCAAGGCAGGGGTTCCCAATCTTTTTTTGTGTCATTTTTTTATCCCGTGGCAACTTTTCAAAAGTACATTTATTCCATAATTTTGCGTTTTATACTTCTACCATAATAAAGCGATCAACAAAGGGGGACATTTGACGATACTGTTTTTAACGTTTAAGTTCAAATAACTATACCAATAATAATAACGCATCATAATGCTATTTCACCTGTTTAAAAACCAACCAATTATGAGCAGGTAACGGCATAGCAGAACCAAACGCTCTTGAGTCGATGTGAACACGTCAGCCCATGTGAAGCTCGTTCTTGCTTTTTTACCTACGATTGTCGATATTCTTGTCGTACTTGTGTCATACTGTCTTGAGAAACTAATTGAGTTCCTCACCACTTAGGCTTTTTTAGCCAAATTTACCCCCTGAGTGGGTGACATTTACCTCGGGGATTGTGAACCTGTGTCCTAAGGCAAAGAACATTAAGAATGGGGAAAGAGAATTGAAGGTATGGCGGAACGTAACTGTGCGAAATCATGCAATTTTGAAAGGGCTGAAGGATTGGAGTTGAGTTGCTTGTGAATGTAAACGGAGGTTCTTAGGAATCCGGATTTCTTCCTTAACCGGATTACTCGCCATATCACTGTTTTGTGCGTGCCTTTTAGTGTGTCAGAAAGAGGATGGACAGCAATGCTCATAATGGCCAGCAGTTTTTGTCATCATCATCTCCTTTCCACTACTGCCTCCAAGGAGTTGAGAGTGCATCCCATAATGCTGCGCGCCTCCTTATCTGGCTTGTGGATTCGGTGGACCTCTCTTGACGTGATATTACCAGACCGGAACGCCATAGTGGCCATCAAAGAGTATTGAGCGTGCAAACAACGTCACTAACGCCATTAAAGGAACACAGTCCCCTAAGATAAAGGAGTCTGCTCTGCCCTTTCGTCTATCGTTTGTCTGGCCTGGCATTGAGGTGGGCACCCAGGCACTTGTAGTAGTGATTGAGCAGTTTACAAGTGGCAGAGCCTGGCCTAGGAGTGACATCGGAAAGCTGTTTGTGTCAATTAGGAGTGAAGGCTTCCAGAAGAATGCAGATCGGGTATCTTGTAACGCAAACAAGGAGGAATTGAGCACAGTTCTCGTGGCGAGAGGCTCCGACTCACGGGATTAATGTACAAGTTCCGAATACATGCGAGGTGTGTGCAGGGAGCAGGCCGATGACGACTGAGCAAGCTGTGCCTTTTTTTTTCTTTTTTTTCTCTGAGAAAGTATTTGCCACGATAACATGTGATGAACAAAAATGTGACAGCAGGCCTGGAAACACAATCAGCGTTTCTAGAAGACAGCTGAGACGAAACCGCGTGATGGGGCCACCCCGGTTATGAAGAAACTGTGCTCCTGAACAAAGTGATTGAATCGTGACGTGCGGGAATAAAACAGCATCCCTATGCTGAAACGAATCCGTTCTGTTCAGTTATTTACACACGACAAGTGTGGACGTTCTTGCATGTGGACCCCGCCAGGGTCCTCTTGGTGACAGGAGTGTGTGTGTGTGGTCAGGCAGTCGGGGCAGCTGGAAAATAGAGGAAGAAGAGATGTGAACAAATCCAAGACCAGCGCCAGACAGAATGAAAGCGAAAGCAAAATTCTAGAAGGGAAGTGAGCCGAGCCAGAAATACCTCAGGCTTATTTCGAGTTTTATTTGTGATCGTTTCTTTTTTTTTTTTTATTGTCGAGTAAGCCACAGTACACATAGGTGAGAAGCAGAACATAATTTTATTTTATTGGTAAGAAGCACTAGAGTGTTGTACTGTTGTGTTGACTTCTAATCTTATTGGTATAAGAAGCTTAACGCTGTCAATGAAGGAAACTGATTTTAACCCCCCCTAACCCGACAGGACTACCTCCCCATCCACACACCTCCACCCAGTCATGGAATACTGAGGTGTGGAAAGAGGAAGGTTCACCGAAAGCCACCTTTCAGGACATGGCATGGTAACTAAACCGATCCATAAAATCGGGCCTACAGTTGCCTGGAGAAAAGATTGTCCGGCGACATCCTTTGAGAAGCATTAAATTTTTGGTAGCAACATTACCTCGTGAAGACATCTGCATTTGGAGGGTGCAGATGTGTCATAACAAAGTTAAGACATGCGGAGTGTTAGGAAGAGCATGACTACTTACAGCCAGGTGCAGATTTACGGCCAACCGAGTTGAGGTGATTTTGTTCCTACGGTCCAGGGCCATGGGATAGCAATCTAAAGTGAATTGTTTTCTATAAATATATATATATAGTCCTTTCATTTTGTAATGCAGCCTGCGGTTAAAATAAATATGAGTCCATAATAATAATAAGGCAGTAGATAAGAAAAAGGTTTGGGGATGGCCACCCCGTATACCAAAAAATCTGCAAAATAAAAGAATTGCGTTTTTACAGGATGAGTCTGTTCTATAAATATGGTAGATAGGAGGAAGAGGTGGATTTGGGGCAGCCGGAACAGGAACCGACATGGCAGCAAGATAAATTCTGGGTACTGGAAGTGATGTTAGCGCGTGGTTTGGTAGTGTTGTCACTGAGAGGCAGGGCCTTGGGCTGAACTTCAGGGAAACAAGAGGAGAGAGGATCACCTGTGAATGCCAACCCCCGGTCTGGCTGATACATAACACTAATTGAGCTTTTAAACTGCCATAACCCCCCAAACACCCCACCAACCTCCCCAACCGCATGTGCGCACGTGTGTGACAAGCCTTACAGAGCATGAGGAGGCAGTGGGGAATAAAATTTAAAAAACAGAATGACGAATCAGCTAAAGTTTTTGACACGTTTGAGACGACAAAAAAGGATTTGGAAAGAATCGTTTTATCGCATATTCCTGGTATCATCCTGGTATGGATATGCTTTCTGTTCGCTTGTGCGAGTTCCCACGTAAAACCCAGAAGTAAATCAAAAAAACAAAACCAACCACATGGCTCAAAAAAGTTGCGGTAATTTGGTCTTTTGATAAGCAACCATGGCTATCTCTCTCTCTCTTTGGTGAATGGTAAGGTTGGGGTAGGGGAGTCTCCATGCATGGCTTGCCTTCCTTTGAAATGGCTAATTCTTGTAATATTTTCAAAAAAAAAAAAAAAGCAATGTATAAGCAATTTTACAATGTGTGTGTAAAATCGACTTGGCTTGAAGAATTGGATGTATTCTGTGAGGTTTTTAGGCTTCCGTTTTTTGAGTGTGGTAATGTTCTAGAAGTTGCTCAAACCAGCCACGTTGACGCATCTTTTTGAGGCATCATTATTATTTCACAGGGTCTCATATCTTAAGGATTGTTTTGATCGGCATCACTCCATTTGGCTCATGCCTTCAGCCTGTACCGTCTTCCTTTACACTGGCGTTTCTCAACTTTTTATGGTGCCGTGACCCTAATTGCTTAAACGAGTCTGATAAGGGGGGGGGGGTCCCCTTGGTGAAACAATTTCACTTGGTAATGGACCTGACCCTATTGTGCAGCAAAGACAACCTTGTGGAGCAAAGGGCAACCACATGGGTTGTGCACTGGCCCACCAGAATTCACTTGTGAGCCGACAACCCGCCATCGAGTGGTTGGGGAAACGCTGATTAAGGTGGACCAGTACTGGAAAGATGTAAAATTTATAAGGGTACATTAGTAGTTTTTCAGGATTTATTTTTTTTGGTACCGTAAGTAAATATGAGGTTTCCTCTCAAGCCCGGGCCTACTCCTTCCCTCGACACTTGCAACTTCAATTGTGGAGAAATGGCCATTTTGTAGACTACAGACTTCTGGAGGACACCCCCCTTTTTTGCTTTGACGTGATCAGGACATCATGGGGGTAGACTTCCCCTTATCTCTTTGACACATTCGGGACCTCATAGCTATGGAGAGGGAAGTTGCACCCCAGAGAGAGAGCGAGATGAGGAGTCTGCAGGGAACTTCTCTGGGGACGTTACTTCAACAGAATCAGAACTTCACAGGGACTTTGCTTCTACGCGACTGTGGTTTCATCGAAGGGGGTTCTGATTTAGCATGATTGGGACCTAGAGGGAAGCGGTGTGTACTGCAAGAGACGAGAGGGGAGACGAAGAGTTTGCTGGGAATTTCACAGAGGATACGGTATTACTCGGGGTGGCCTGCACAACTTTCTAGTCCTTTGGATCGTTTTTGATTAAGTGGTTCAACGTTTATCAGAAGGGTATCAAATGGGGTCCAAAGATGGGTAAAAAGTGAGGGTTTTTTTTTGTGTGTAGAAGGCCAAAAATAGGGGGTAACACCAAAAAGCTTCCCATCTTGCATAACTAGATATCAAGACGAGTCAAACGGTACATTACATGGGGTGGGGGTTTCTTGTAACGGTGAGTCGGGAGACACCGGACCCAAACAGCAGAAGCCCAAACCCTCGGCCTACTCCCTCCACACACCTTCACCTTGAAGCCGACGTTCCACCCGCTCCCTAATTTGTACACTAATCCCGTGAGTCATGAAAAGAAAACCTGGCATAAGCTTGCTGCTGGCAGCCGCTAACCACGATGATAATTGTGCCCGAATCCTCCTTGTTTGTATTATAAGATGCCTGCGCCGAGTTGTTGAGAAAGCCGCCACCTTTAATTGATACAAACTGCTTTCCACCGCCGGTTAACCACCAGACTTTGTGCTAAGGGCGAGGGTGAGACGAGGCCAAGTCTCATTAGTGGATGTCTTATGATTTTGTAAACTGCTCATTCACTACGAGTGTGTCCATCGAGGGTCCACATCCATGACATGCTGGACTGGTTTTGCTTGCTTGTGAAACTTGGCAGGAACGTTTATGGAGTTTATCTACTCTTAAACGCTCACCCACACACCGAGATTCTATCCAGATAAAGTCTGGGCTGATGCCACCCCGCAATAGGCCACATAGAATTCTCCCCATGTACCGCAATCCCGAGGTCTCGAATGGCACCGATTGCTAGCAACTGGAATTTGGGAGAGCAGATAGGCAACCGGAATGCTGCCATGGTCCATCTAGAGCTAAGAGGACTTCGGGAGTCTCTCTGAGGTGTTTCTTTTGATTGTTCCCGATATTCTACGTCTGTGTTGTCGGCAAGTGGCGAGTATGACATGAAACGCAAGAAATCCCAGCCATTTACATAATTCATTTCCAAGCTGTGAGTTTAAAAAAAAAAAATCAAAGCCGAGAAAAGAAAACAAATCTCAGAAGAACTGAGAGACGTTGACAACACGCACTGCAAGTTCTTATCTATGGAGTTGGAGTTTCAGTTTCAGGTTTCTATTCCTCTGGCGCCTCTCACTATGATAGTGTTTTTTTTTTTTTAGGTTGCGTTCTGAAGGCTTTGTGTCCCCCTTCAGCCCTGCCACTTGCAAACTAAATCAATCGCAAGAGACGGGGACGTGTCATTTACGGGTAGGGAGAAGTCGGGCCCCCCTCTCCTCTGTTTTTGAGTTCTCAGTCCAGCTAGACGTGCTGTCAGGACCAGGTGAATGCTTGTATGCACTACTGCTCTGCCATTTGGCACAATTCTAACTGATTGTGGTCAGAATGAGGATCAGCACCTCCAAGTCGGAGGTTTGTACTTCTCCACCAGAAAAGCGGGTATCCTGATCCCCTACCTGGAAAGGATAGTCCACCAAGTAGAGGAGTTTTGAAGTATCTCGGTGATCTTCATTACGAGGAAGTGTAGAAGGGAGTGGGAGATGGACTGGACTGGTGGTTCGGAGTGGGGTCTGCAGTCATGCGGATGTTGTAACGCACCTTTGTGATGAAGACGGAGAAGAGCCGGAATGCAAAGCTCTTGATTTACCGGTCGATCTGCGTCCCTACTCTCATCATGAACAAATCGATCGTGGATACGAGTGGTGGAAATGAGCTTCCCTTGCAGGGTTGTCTGCCTTCAAGATGGGGAGATGAGCATAGAAAATCGGGAGGAGATTAAAGTAGAGCTGGTGCTCCTCCTCCTCTTGTCGAAAGGGGGCCAAAATGAGGTGGTCCAGAGTGGGATTCATGCCTCCTAGATGACAGACCCAGGACATGCTGGAGGGATGACGTCTCTCTTTCCTGGCCTGGGAGCACCTCGGTATCCCCAAGGAAGAGGTGACCGGACCCATTCATCTTTGCTTGGGCCACTGACCCCATGACCCGCACCGGATAACCGTAGAAAATGGACGTTAACCGCTAAGGTGCTCCCTTAAGCCGCAGGCAGGCTTATCTGCCTCTGGGCTATGCAGGGCGTGTTTTGCGGGTGTGGTTGAATGCCCATGAATGGGCCTGCGGGCAGGTGAAGTCTCACTTTTTTTTCTTTTTTTTTTACTAGTCTGGATGTCTGCATTCCTCACACTGTGTATAAATCCCGTGTTTAACCATGTGAGAGCTGGATAATGTAAACCTCTTGCGATTTCCGCTTACGTTTGTGTACCTCTCTCGGAAAGTCCTACCAGCTGGGTTGGAATATCCACAGACTCGACTCGGTTTGTGTTAATTGCATTCTTTTTAATCCAAACACTTTTTTTTTTTTTGTTGGATGTGAACAAACCAGGGACCACTCATTTAGCTTCCTTTGGCATTGAAGGGAAACCAACTTTAACATAACATTCAGTTTGGGACCATGGGAGGCCGGAGCCTACACTGGGTAATCATAACCTGTTACTGCTGGAAGTTGTGTTGGCGAGATGGTCCATGTGGGGATCCCAGTGCCCCATCCAATTGCACTGTGCTGTAAACACTGGTGTCCTCCTTCAGGTGAGATCTGAAAAGCAAATGTGTGGAGAGCTATCTGGCACAATAGTGGTCATATGGTGGTCGAAGTGGCACCCCCTAGTCTATGTAACACACAGTAGAAAGCCCTCTATAAATGTAAATAATTAAATAATCCATGCCAGCTGCCACATCCTGTGGGCTCCTGACAGTACAGCATGGACAAGTGATAGAAGCAGTTGCACTGGCACCCATGAGCCACTGGCAATGGAAGTGACTGTATGGCTGTCATTACCTCGTGGTGATGCTATGTGCTGCTACCCTCTGACCAACTGTGATCCTGGGTATTTGATGGGAGGGTACGTGTCCTGTTAACGGTGGGTGACACAATGATGTCCAGCGCAGACTTGGTGGTTTTTCTTCCTCAGAACCCCTCTATCCTGCCAACTGGAGTGATTTTTTTCCTCTTTTCACGGACTGTCTAATTGTAGTTTTTCTTTCTTCTGTATCTTCGTATGTCGTATCCTGATCGCCTTCCCGTAAGGCCTGTTGCTTAGACTGTCCTTTCAAGGTGTGTTGCTCCCCTCCTGTTTGACCACCCACACTGGCAGGCCCCCCAATTACTCTCTGTGAAGACTTTATTCGTACTCTTGCAAACACTTGCTGTGTTTTGAAGGCGACTCTCAGGGTTCCTCCTCCATGTTTTTAGGCATCCTGTGTGTGTCAGCGTCTCCTGCCTGGCAGTTGTGTTGGATTGGTCCCACAAAGTGAAACTGACCAATCATATTGCTCATAGGGACCACCCACACACACACACACACACACACACAGACAGACAGTAGATTTTTATTATGGGGTAATAGATAAATACGGCAAGTGCCACGTTGCATCAGAATGCCAAGCTTACTGGTGTTGCCATTCTCATTCTCAACTCCTTTATGTAGCTGGTGCGCTTGACTGCTCTGACCAATCAGATTGCTCCTAGAGACCTGTGAGACACACACACACACACACAGTAGTGTTTTATTATATAGCAGTAGATCACTCCACTTGCCTAATGGATAGCTTACTGGTGTCACCATTACCACAACCCCTTTATGTAGTTGATGTGCTTGACATGTCTAATTACTGGGGTCCATTTTTAATCTGGATTTGATTTAACTTCACATTCGGCAATCTATTTATTTTAATTTTTTTTGCACTAAGGCCCATCTGATCCCCCAAAAGGTCATGTGAAAAGACAACTTCCCCTTGGAGACTAATAAAGTATATCATCATCATCATCCTCCTCAAATTCTCGGTACGACGAGTCACGGCCGCTTTTCCTCAGGCGCACGTGATCCTGCAGCAGGCTGATTCGATTCCCAGCATGTACCCACCAGCAGCCGCCTCCACAGCAAACCCCCCCGGGACCCTTCAGGTTGAGTCCGCAGGTCCCACTGGCTGAACGCTTCTACCTTGAGCAAACAGAAATGCTCCTCCTTCATTCCTCGCTAGCCTCCTTTACTCAATGAGGCCATTTACCATTGCATCTTGGGTAATATGGAGGCGGGGGGGTGGGGGGTTAGGGTAGAGGAGAGGAGAGACGGAATAAAGTCCCCAAGAGGACAATGGCGCTGGCGCTGACACACTCCTCCTGTAACGACTCTTTTTTGGTTAGCCTACATGCCACCATATTTCTATTACCCTCCCAAGTATAATTTTGCTCTCCTTAAACAATTCTTATCCCAGAGTAAAAACTGATAACTTACTTTTTTTAATAACTTTTTTTTCATACATAAATCTTAAAAGTTTTTTCTAAAATTTCAAGATTAAATTTGGTTACAAATGCCGAAGGGTTTTTATAAAAACGGCGGAGGGTGGAGTGGGGGCTCC
The DNA here is from genome assembly GCF_016835505.1 of Polypterus senegalus. NCBI lineage: Eukaryota > Metazoa > Chordata > Cladistia > Polypteriformes > Polypteridae > Polypterus > Polypterus senegalus. The sequence continues at coordinate 71,048,618 of NC_053165.1, forward strand.
AGAAGGTTGCCAGGTTTGAATCCCCGTCAATCCTGCTGTGCTGGGCCCTTGAGGAAACCCCTTGACCTGCCATTGCTCCAGGGGGTGCTCGCTGTACAGTGGCGGACCCTGTGCCCTGACCCCTAACCCCAAGGGGTATGTGAAAACAAACAAGTACCAAATACGAGAAATCGTATAAAGAACAAAACAAAACCAAAAAATGTAATAACTAGGTATATTTCACTAATTTAAATAGGGTAATTACGAGATATGGGATATATATGGTGTACCCCCTACAGAGGAGTCACGTCAACCGCAGGGGTCGATCCTGAATGAAAATCGGAAGGCCCGGTTTGGTGTCTCAAGTCTAAAATGTCATTTCTCTGAATGTTTGGTGAGTCGACACCGGGTTGGGGGGGAGCCTTGCGTTCGCCTGTCAGGTGGCACACCTATTGCCGCCATCTTTGCACAACGAGGCGTTTGAATTTCCAAGAGCCGGACGGAGCTGCTGTGCTTTACTTTTTTCTGATTGTTTGGTGACCCTACACCGGGTGGTTTGGGGCGGGGGTGGGACTTGGGTGAAGTACACCCGCCTGCCCATCAGGTGGCACATTTATGGCCGTCATCATTTCCAAGAGCCAGGCAGAGCTGCTGCTGTGCTTTGCTTTTGTAGTTCCTTGGAGGGGGACTTTGTCTGTATTGTTTTGGGCTTCCAGATTTTCCTGTCTGCTCCCTCCTCCTCCTCACCGGCCCACCAGAATGCGTAGCTCAGCATATTTGTGTGTGTGTGTGTGTGTAGGGGGGGTAGTGTGTGTGTGTGTGGATTTTTTGTTTTTTTTTTCCTATATTGAAAAATCAGACATTTTGAAATCTGTTGCCGAACAGAGCCTTCACCCTAAAATACCCGCGTCAGTTCCCAGAATGAGGAAGCTGCTGGCTTGCTGATAACTGGTGCGTGAGAAAGTCTTCATAGCGAGGAAGTCTTTACTTCCAAGTACGTCTTGTAGGAAGAAGATAAATGTGCTTTTTTTTTTTTCGTTCTTGTGGTTTGCTTTCAAAGACATTTTCATTTCTGTATTTTTACTTTTCATTTTTTTTTTTTTTTGTTTTGTTTGTGCCCACCCAGAATAACCCCACTGGTTGTGAGAGATGCAGCTGTCCTTTCCGGGAGGGGTCTGTGATAACATAGGAGTTGAGCTGAGCGTGTCCGGCGTGCAGGAAATGATTTCTCAAGGGTGGAAGCCGGCGTTTTTACGCACTGCCGCTGCGTGGGAATGGCCGACGCGTTCATCTGCCATTAAGTAGCCATCGGAACGGCCCGCCGTCGAGCCCCCAACCCATATCTTTTATGGCGAATCTCATTTTCATATTTTCAGACGTCACAATTATCAGCCGATCAAAAAACTCGCAAGCACACACTTGGCGCCACTGGCCAGCAGCATGCGGGCACGGGACAAAGTGGTGCTCTGTGTTTGGATGTGTGCCAGACGTCCTGTAGTGCCAGGACCACAACCAGTTTTCGTACCTCAGTCCCGGTGCCTGAACGGTTCCAACGCAAGTAACGAATAAGACTGATGTTACTGCAGCCTCCCATCACGCCGCACTGCGCACCGCTGCCCTCTTGACAATAAGAATCCTCTGTTTTGCTTGGCAAGCACTCCATGCTGTTTATCTGCAGTCTCGTAGCGCATTAAGCAGGTGACGTGCAGTTCTGACTAACTGACCAGTCAGCGTGAATGGACGTGAGAACAATCTGGATGAGAGCAGGCCGTTCAGACCAACAAAGCTCGCCGGTCCTCTCCACTGAATTCCTCCAAAATAACATCAAGAGGAGTTTTGAAGGTCACCAAAGTCTTGCTGTCCACCACACTACTTGGTCTCTTATTCCAAGTGTCTGTGGTCTCTCTACGTGAAGAAAAACTCCCGAATGTTGGTGTGAATTTTACCCTCAACCAGTTTGTGATAAACTCATTTTCAAGTCACTGGACTGACTCCACTCATCATTTTAAACATGTCGGTCAGGTCTCCTTGTAAGGCTCAGCTCTTTTAATCTTTCTTTATAATTCATCCCCTGTAGCCCTGAATCAGCCCAGTCGCTCTTGTCTGGACTTTCTCTAGTACTGCTGTGTCCATATGGAGTCATAAACTGCACCCAGTACTCCAGATGAGGCCTCACCAGTGTGTTATAAAGGCTGAGCAGAACCTCCTGTGACTTGTACTCCACATCAAGGCGCTATATGACCTGCCAGTCTGTTAGCCTTCTTAATGGCTTATGAACACTGTCGGGAAGTCAATAGCTTAGAGACAACTACGACTCCTAAATCCTTCTCATGAGTTGGACTCTTGATTTTCAGACCTCCCATTGTGTATTCAGACTTCACATTTTATTTTATTATTTTAGAAATCTGAATTTTATTATATTGACGAGTCCACTATGACTTCTAAGTCGTTTAATCTTTCCTCATAACTCATCCCCTGTAGTCCTGGAATCACCCAAGTTGCTCTTTACTGGACCACCTTTAGTGCTGCTATGTCCTTTTTGTAGCCTGGAGACCAAAACTGCACCCAGTACTCAAGATGAGGCCTCACCAGTGCATTATAAAGGTTGAGCAGAACCTCCTGTGACTTGTACTCCACAGATCGTGCTATATAACCTAACATTCTGTTAGCCTTCTTAATGGCTTCTGAACACTGTCAGGAAGTCGATAGCTTGGAGTCCACTATGACTCCTAAATCCTTCTCATAAGGTGTACTCTCGATTTTTCGACCGCCCATTGTGTATTCAAACCTAATATTTTTACTTCCTATGTGTAATACTTTACATTTACTGACATTAAATTTCATCTGCCACAAATCTGCCCAAGCCTGTATGCTATCCAAGTCCTTCTGTAATGATATAACGAATTCCAAATTATCTGCTAATCCACCTATCTTGGTATCATCTGCAAACTTAACCAGCTTGTTACTTATATTCCCACCTAAATCATTTATAAACATTAAAAATGGCAGTGGCCCTGGCACTGCCCCCTGCTGGTCCCTAATTCTGATGAGGTTCCTCACACCATCACCCTCTGCCTCCTGTGTCTGTGCCAGTTCTGCACCCACCTTCTCCCTGGCCTCCCACCCTCTCACGTGGCGCCTTATCAGATGCTTCCTGAAAGTCCTGATAAATGACATCATCTTCTCCACTTTGATCCTGTCCTTTTGTTGCTTCCTCTTTTGAACCCGTGCTGACTGTTCTCGCCACGGGTCTACTAATATTTCCCTCCACAGGTCCCTCCATTCATGTTCCTGTGATGCACGTGAAGCCTACTGGCCTGTAGTGGCTTGGATCTCCCCGGTCGCCCCTATTTATGTAAGGGGATAAAATATTTGCCATTTCCCAGTTCTTTGGAATTCTCCTGGTGTGCAGTGGTTTCCTAAAAATTAGCGTCAAGGACTGACGTCTGTACTCGCTAGCCCCCTTAAGCCCTTGATGGTAAATGTGGTCTGGTCCTGGTGATGCTTGTCTACAGACATCTCGCTCCTTGTGGTCTGTGAAATGGTGTTTGTTGTGAGTGTTGCCCGTCTGTTGACAGTTGAACCCATTGGCCCTGCAGTGTCCTGTATCCGTACTCGGGGAACCTCCTTGAGAACTTGAGGGTAAAGATGATCGGGTCCTGGTGATTTTGTCATTTTTAATTTTTATTTTATTAATTTTTATTTAATTTTGATTGTTCGCCTATTTAATCGACGCAGCACTTCTCTCTTGACAGTTTCCAAAGTACTCCGTAGCCGTGAAGTGGGGGGTGATCCCCTTGAAGTACACATCACGTCTAAGCAATTGTGGGGGTCCCTGTGAAGTTCTGTTATGTTTCAGCCAGGGTTTTCCCCCTCAGCTGGGGTTCAAAGTCGTGTTTCTTGTCCGTGTTTGGGTTCTTTAACTTGTGGTTAGAAGAGGATGGAGGTTTGGTGCCCATTGGCACGGCCTGCTTGCCGTAGAGCCCTCTGCCCACCTGACGCCTGCTCTTTCGGGGTCCCATAGCCTGTTTTGTCTTGTTCATTTCATGTTTTTTCCCCCATGAGGTTGCCCACCTTGTCCAAGACTCCTTCCTGCCAGACGTGGCCCCAGGAGTCTTCATGCATCCCTTTTTGATGGCTGGGAACGGCTTTGGCGAAGCGAGGCCCACTGTTTTCTGCTCATGATGTCTGCTTTCTGGTCTCTGGTGTGCTGTAGCTGTGCGTATCCCACTTAGTCAGGATTGGACAGGATGAATCCAGCGCTCCGCCAAAAGGCATCCCAAGTTTCATTAAGGATTTGACTTTTTTTTTTTTTTTTTTAAATTTTATTCTTCCATAAAGCTAAGTAGAAACAGAAGTTGACAGAAAGCAGCACGTCCCTCATCGGTGCAGCTGGATCTGGGAGTTGAGCCGCAGATGAGCGTGGGCAGGGGGAGCTTTTGCTGAGTTTGGGCAGAAATGCAGCGGCACTCCGGGAAGCACAGAGGAGCGGGCGCCATGATGGTGGGATAATCTGACTGCGAATATGTGCCAAGCCCTGGGGGGGGGGTCGGAGTGGGGCTGGTGATACCTTGGATGTTAAATTTGGTGGCAGGCCCACAGTTGACCCTGTTCTGTGTGTGTGTGCCCCCGTTTTGTCACAGTGCCTGATTTAGTGTCACGTGTGCTTGTTGAACAAATGTGATTGGTCGCTTTTAAGTACAATTTACTCGATGGGCCACACGGGATGTCCTCCTTATCTTACCTGGGAGATTAATGGGAACAACTTGCTGGGCGGTTCATCGTCACCACTGCCATACTGCCTGTGACGTTAACCGCTGGGACAGACGTAAGGACTTTGATCCATAAAGCAGGTATTGACTGGGAGGTTCGTGTCGAACACCGATTGGAAGTAGTGAAGGGGGATTGACAGAGACCCCCTTGACTTTCTGCACACTTTCACTCATTCCAGGCTTCTTTAAGGTATGTGATATCCCACCGGGCTTCTGTCTCTCTCTCCATCTCATTTGGACCTGAACATTCTTAATTAAGCTGGGAGCCCCACAATGACAGATCCTCCTTCAAGAAGCCATTTACATCACGTCTCTTGGTTGCCCTCTCGCCTGCTTGTTTTTCTGTCTGACGCTTGTAAAAAAGGTGGGATAAATGAAAAAGAGTTGGGGCGACACTGTGACCCCCACCGTATATTACAAAGCCAAAAGTAAAGAGAGGGTTAGGAGCACGCACTGATACAGTAAAGTAAAGGCTCGTCGGCAAAAAGAAAGTCCTTAGACCAGACGACACTTCCTGTTTAAGTACAGGCCAGGCAGGAAGAGGGACGGAAACCGGAAGTGATGTCAGAGGCAGCTGGGCTGTCAATCATCTGCTCCCTAGAGGGAGGAAGAGAAGAGCTGTTAGTGTGCACCGCCATCTTGTAGATTGGCATTGAATTATAATACCACCTGCAGAGCCTTGAAGCTGTCCCCAAGGGGCATACGTGTGTGACGTTATAAATGAAAAGGGGCAACCCGGCTGGCACTCTGAGAGTCAAGGAATTTGATTAATTTGTTTATTTTGTCCTATCTTGGTTCCTAAGTTACAGCTTTTCGAATTTCGACGGGTGACACCCTGTTACGGCTGCTGTGTTGGCCTTGGCCCAGGTAGCCCCCCACTTTAAAGGGTCACTTTTGGCCCATTTGGGTGTCAGTGTTTCGGATAAAACTAAAAAACTTAACGTGTGCTTTTTCGGTATTTTTCGTTCTGCACTCGATAACCCATAACACGTGATATGCAGTTGTAAATAAGTAATTATGGAGGGCTTGGTTGGTGGGGGGCTCTGTGCGGGTGAGCGAGGGTCAAGACTGGCAAGCCCGCTTATTTCTTTGTTAGCACATTGGTATTGGGTTGGGCACCCGCAGGCAATTGCAGTATATAAAGGGAGCCGAGCAGAACGGAGGGGAGAAAAATAACAAGAGAAATATCGAGAAAGAAAGACGATGGAGGATCAAAGAGACGACGGGAATGGCGGTCGGAGGAGAGAAGGCAGCAAGGCTCATCTATGCTCGGCGCGGCGCCCCCACAGGTGCTGGAGGATTAGCAGCAGGGTCCCGGGCTGTGTTTTATAAGGTTGACTCATGCTGAGGAGACCACCACGGTAAAGGCTGAGGAGAAGCCGTCCAATTTTAATGGACATCCTCCCTTATAATAAGTTGTGTCACGTGACACCAGTGTGTTGTGTAGCGTGCCGCAGGCTGCAGTTTGCCATGTGTTGCCATCACTACTTGTGTAATGTGACATCCTCAAGATGACGAGATCAGTAGCCGTAGTCATTGAGTTTGACACCCCTACAGCTAAAAGTCATGTCATATGTCACCAGCTCTTCTATGAAGTGAAGCTGTGTAGCATGTCACCGATGTAATCTGTTATCCCTGTGATCATTAGTTGTATATTATGACACTCTCAAGACGACGAGATCAGTAAGCACAGTCTTCGGGTTTGACAAGTAGAAGTCGTAATACGTGTCACTGGCTTTAGTTTGACATCCTCTCTTATGATATGTTTTGTCACGTGACACCTGTGTGTTGTGTAGCGTGCCACCGCTGCAGTTTGCCATGTGTTGCGGTCACTAGCTGCGTAATGTGACATCCTCAAGATGACGAGATCACTAACTGCCATCCTCAAGTGTGACATTACCTCCGGCTAGAAGTCGTGTTTTACCTAAACGGTCTCGCTGGCCACACTAGCTCACCATTATTAGCTGGCAGTGAGTTCCTGTGGTTGTCATACTCTTAAATGTTCCTACGTTATTCATTTAGTTTATTTATTTTTTTATTATTTAAATCTTTCCCCAACCGTTGTAATAATTTTTGTGTCCTCGGCAACTTGCAGTTTGCAGCTGACAGAACATGAGGGTTAAGCTGGAGGTTGGTTTCACCCATCTGCTGATTCTCATCAGCTCCAATTCCTCGCCTGTGTACCCAGCACCCTCAGCCCTGCCCAATAGGAAGCCCTATTTGCTTGACCCCTATTAGTGTGGTCCATTCTTAAAAGCCCAACATTGCGGGCCCCTTGCGGATGTAGCTGCTCCGGCGCCGTGTGCTGTGCCTGTGCGTGTGAAAGGAGGCTCGTGGAAATAAGAGATTAGTTTTGCAGAAGTCCGAATGTGGCATTGGCTTGGGTACGCCAAGACCCTACCCACGTGGGCTGACTGGCACGGAGCATCTGTTATGCAGTAACCACAAGTTGAGGTTAGCTGTTTGCCTGGGGACCCTTACCCGATAATTTTGATTTTAAATGGGTTCAAGAACGCCAAGTGGCCGTTGCTGCCGACAACAAATGACCTGCCAGCTCGAGTCACTTTCGAAGAGTCGCCACTTCTGGCAATCAGGGGGTACCTGTGTGCCCTGACCGTGCTGCAGGCTAGTCTGTGGTTACAAGTTACATTTTCGAAAGTTTAAGATCCCTTGCCTCAGCTTTGGCTTTGATGTTTGAGAAATGCGCCTCGCTAATGACATGTGGAGTTCATTGCTTTAGCGCGAATCGCAAACATGCTTGGTTGTTTTTTTTATTTTCCCCCAAGCCATCCGCAGCCGATTAGTAAAATTCTTGTCATTAGTCACTGCCCACATGTCATCCGGAGCTGGCATCATGAATGGCGTGATTCACAGAGGCAGAGGTGACCACATGTTCCGCACAGGCTGTAAACAGAAGGGGCCTGATGGGTCTCGGACTCCAGTCCTGGGGGGGCCGCACTTTCTAAAGTAAATTAGAAAATACATCTCCATTTCCTTTGCCTTATTGTGTTCATCTGAGTTCCTTCTGAACGCCTTGAAATCACTTCTGTATGGCTTTTTGATCCGGTACTAGAAACCGCATACCACTCGATGTTCTTGATGTTTAGTTATGCAAGATGTCAAAGTTTTTGGGGTTCCTTTTAATTTTTGGCCCCCTAGACTAGTGTTGGATCAGTGCTAAAATTTTGACTTTGGTATAGATAACCATTTTTGGACGACAGTATCGGTTCTGAAGGAAATAACAGATAACTCCCAAACCTCCTTTCTTGCTCTAGCGCGCCACACTATGCAACGCTTCCCTCTTAAAGCCGTGAAGTCCCGATCGTGCCAAATCGATATCCTCCATGAAGTCTCATCCCTGTCGAAGCAAAATTTTGTTTCCTGTGAAGTTCCGATCACGTTGAAGTAATATCCCTCGTGAATTTCCTTACTAATTTCTCATCTCCGCCGCACTATGCACCACTTCCTTCTTGAAGTCCCGGACTTGCTAAATCAGTTCCACCCATTTAGTTACATAGAAGCAAAATTTTGGTCACTGGGAAGTTCCCATCACGTTCTCCCTCATGAAGTTACCTGCAAATTCCTTGTTTCCCTGGTGTGTGGCTTTACTCTTGAAGCTGTGAGGTCCCGATCGTGCTAAATCGATATCCGCCATTAAGTCTGCAATTGACAGAGAAGCAAAATTTTGGTCCCTGTGACGTTCTGATCGTGTCATATTAATATCCCTCGTGAAGTTCCCTGCTAATTGCTCGTCTCCCTGGTGCGCCGCACTATGCACCTCTTCCCCCTTTAAGCCCTGTAGTCCCAATCTTGCTACGTCGATATCCCCTATGAAGTCCCAATCGCGTCAAAGTGAAATTTTGTTCCCTGTGAAGTTCTGATCGCATTACAATAATATCTCCCCGTGAAGTTCCCTACGAATTGCTCGCCTCCTTGTTGCACCGCACTGTCAACCACCTCTCTCTTAAAGCCATGAAATCCTGATCATGCCAAATCGATTTCTACCATGAAGTCTCATCTCCGTCGAAGAAAAATTTTGATTCCTGTGAAGTTCCCATCACGTTGAAGTAATATCCCTCATGAAGTTCCCTACTAATTGCTCGTCTCCCTGGTGTGTGGCTTTACTGTTGAAGCTATGAAGTCCCGATCGTGCTAAATCGATATCCGCCCTTAAGTCTGCATTTGAAATAGATGCAGAATTTTGGTCCCTGTGACGTTCTGATCGTGTCATACAAATATCCCTCATGAAGTTCCCTGCTAATTGCTCATCTCCCTGGTGAGCCGCACTATTCATCATATCCCTTTTGAGGCTGTAAAGTCCCAATCGTGCTAAATCGATATCCGTCGTGAAGTCCCGATTTGACAGAGAAACAAAATTTTGTATCTCTGTACAGTTCCAATCACGTTGATGTAATATCTCTCGTGAAGTTGTCTGTTAATTGCTCATCTCCATGTTGTACCTCTCTACACACTGCTTCCTTCTTGAAGCCGTGAAGTCCTGATCACCCTAAAACAGTATCCCCCATGAAGTCTCGATTGTGTAGAAGCGAAATCTCTTATGAAGTTCTGATCACGTTGAAGTAATATCCCTCTTGAAGTTCCCTGCTAATTGCTCGTTTCCCTGGTGCGCCGCACTACGCACTTCTTCCTTCTTGAAGACCTGTAGTCCTGATTGTGCTATATCGATATCCCCTATGAAGTCCCGATTTTGACACAGGAGCAGAATTTGGGTCCCTGTGAAGTTCTGATCACGTCAAACTAAAATCCCCCATGAAGTTCCCTGCAAGTTGCTTGTCTTCCGGGTGTGGTGCTTCGTTCTTAGTCCCACAATCACGGAAAATCAATAATCCCTCATGAAGTCTCATTCCCGTAGAAGCAAAATTTTGATTCCTGTGAAGTTCCCATCATGTTGAAGTAATATCCCTCGTGAAGTTCCCTACTAATTGCTCATCTCCTTTTGTATGTCACACTACTCACTATTTCCTTATCAATGTCCCAGTCTTGCTAAATCAGTGCCCCCCATTTGGTTTCGATCGTGTAGAAGCAAAGGTTTGGGCCCTGGGAAGTTCCCATCACGTTGAACTGTTACACCCTACCCCATGAAGTTACCTGCAAATTGCTGGTCTCCCTGGTGTGTGGCTTTACTCTTGAAGCCACGAAGTCGAGATCGTGCTAAATCAGTATGCCAGATGAATTCTGATCGTGCAGAAGCAAAATGTTGGTCATTGCGAAGTTCTGATCACATCGAAGTAATATCCTCCATGAAGTCCCCTGTAATTTTCTGGTCTCCCTGGTTCAGCGCTGTATTCACCGCTTCCCTCCTGAAACCATGATGTCCTGATCCCGCTAAATCAATGAATGTGAAGTCCTGATTGTGTTACAGGCAAAATTGTAGTCCCTGTGAAGCTCCCATCACGTTCAACTGGTATCCCCCTTGTGGTTCCCTGCAAATTGTGTGTCTCCCTGGTGCTTCGTATCACAGACTGCATCTCTCTCGAAGCCATAATGTCCCGATTACAACATTTTGGTCCCTGTGAAGTTACACCAGTGTCAGAGTAATATCCCTTGCGTCTCCCTGGTGCACCGCACTGAAGCCGTGAAGTCCCAGTTGTGCTCAATCGATATCCCTCATGAAGTCCCAATTGTGCAGAAGCAAAATTTTTCTCCTTGTGAAGTTCTTATTGCATCCCCCATGAATTGCTCGGCACCCCGGTGTGCTCCACTTGCCTCTTGATAGTCAAGAAGTCTTAATCGTGTTAAAGCAATAAGGAATGGGGTCCCCGGTGGCGTTCCGGCAGCGTCCGAGTGTGTAGTTTCGTGACGGCCTTTTTCTCACGGCTGAATGAGGAAGGGGTCGGTGGGGGATTGAGAGGAAAGCTGATGTTTATTTCTGGTACTGAAAATTCTGAAAACGCTGGTACTGTACCTTTTTTAAAATTTTACATTTTTTTGGATACTTTTCCAGTACTGGTATACCGTACAAACCCTACTCTAGACCCGAAAAGAATTCTCATTTTTAGACTGCGTTTTTGTGAAGGAAATGACACCCTTAGGATAAACTGGAATGAAATCATCAGAAGGACTTGAAGTTGTGCAGGCCCCATCAATTGACCCCCTAATGGGATACGAGGGGTCAAAGTTACTCCTTTTCACAAAACTTTCAGAACACTTGGGGATCAGTAACATTGGCATGTGGAGTGTCATTTTACGCTGATCGTGATTATGATCATATTTTTCAGCCTTTGCCGGTGGTCCTAGTCTTTTAAGAGCCGCACCCTGAAGGTCAGGAGTGGCAAATTTGAAACCTAAGCGTGTGGGGTGTCGATTTGGACTATTTCAAGGTCACTGATTATGAATATGTCGTTATTTTTGACATCCGATCCTCTACTTGCCCCCAACGGACCTCTGTCAGAGGGTGACAAGTGACAAATTTGTATTCCAACTAAGAATATTTTGACTTTTTAGCATTTAAATTAAAGCTCACATATTGATGTTTCCATTATTGTAACACAACTCACATTATATATTTCGAGCGCATGAAGTAAATTGTGACATTTCTTACAAAAATCCCGAATGAGGGCCTCCTGTACCAATATAGCCAAACTATAATGAGATAGGAAGCGAGCTGACCAGCTAACTCGGGCTTGGTGTCTCACTCCGGTCCAGTATTTTCATGCCATCCAAATTCTCCATCGGAAGCCAGCTGTTGCTGTTAATGAAACCTGTGACTTCTTTCTCGGGTCGTTCTGCCAAGCCAGACTGTTCTCTGACAGCAACATGTCTTGTGGTCCATAGATTTCTGTTGCATGATGGGTAGGCTGGTACAAATGGGCACTGGCTTGCTTTGCATGATGTTTAACTGTTTGGCTGCTGGAAATCACGAAAGGTTCGCAGACACTTAGCAAGCACGTTGTTTAAAGCGCCCTGCAGCAGAAGCTCCTCACCAATTTAAATAAGCCACCTAGACACAAACCTCCATCCCACCCGAAACCCAAGTGGCACACCTTGGCCCGTTTAATGTTTGGTGTGTGTCATCTCTCAGGGTGGCAGCGACTGGTTTGATCGCTGGCAGTCCCTGCCAGGTCTTGTGACTGAACCACTTTATCACTTCCCTCGAGTGCTGGTGGCCGCCGTCGTCTCCGTCGGGGCACCTCAGAGGGGGCCGCGGCTCCTTTATTTACATCCTAAACATTTACCATTTTGCAACGTGATGCTTTCTGGAGTTGTCATAACAGAACTTCAGGTTTTGTATTTCACACCTCGCGCTGCAAGTGGGCAGTCAGATGACTGCTGTCACAATCAGCACCTCAGGGCATACATGGAAAAGTAGCAAACTGCTTTTAAAAAATAATAATAATAATAAACACAGGGATTGTTGGAGTGTGTGTGACAATGGGGGAGAATCGCACTTCTCAAATGAATCTCAAAAAGAGACTCCCTCAGACGCGCCCTCAGCACGGGACGTGTGCCTTCACGGAAAAAGTCAAAGACCTGACCGGTGAGCGGATCTGTCAGGAAATGAAGTGGCCGAGGGTGTGACAAATGACAATGACAGTGTAGACCCTTCCACCAGCCCCAGGTATTCCCCCATTTCTTCATCGTACACTTGTGTTTTCCGCCTCTCTACTTTTAATCCAAAGAGCTAAACTGCCCGCTTGTCTCCCTGGGGGGGCAATGCCAGTGGGCGTCGAGCCTCCAATTCACCTTGCCCGGTCCAAAGGGGGGCTCTCGGGATGAAGCCGTGACAGAGAGCGGGTGCCGAGCTTCGTTCTGAATCTCCTTTTGCTCTTGTGTCGCCTCAGAACAGCCGCTGGCTTTGGTTTAGGTTTTCTTTCCTGGCCTGCCAAGCTGAACTCTTTATTCTGGAATGTTCATGTCTTTGGTGTGAACAATTGTGACATCTCGCATTGAAAATCTGCTCCAAGGATGTGACACCCCGTCCTAGTTGGTGACGGGGTGGGGTTTCATTCCCAAGACAGAATAATTTAGAGGCGAGTCTCCTGTTCTTCTTTTGTTCACTTAAGCAATCTTAAAGTGTGTGTCAATGAGACGGGACCCTCACTACCGCACTCCGTAGATAGTCCACTGCTGTGGGTGCCACAAGGGTTTGAATTTCATTAATGACGTTTCTCCGTGCTGTGCGGTCCGAGGTGATGTTCTTCAAATCCTCCTCAACTTTGTTTGCTTGGTGCCGCTCGTTGCACCTCCCAGTTCTGTGGTCGTTTTCTTCGTAGAAATTTGTATGGCGTCCGGTTCTGGTCCAATCGGCGGACGTGTCCAAACCGTAGGATCTCCATGTCCATGGCTGGTGGGCTATCGTGCCACTTCAGTATGGTCTCATTAGCGAAGTGGATCTCGAAGAGTGATGCTCAGGGTCTGGCGGAGGGAAAGCATTTGCTTGACTTGGAGATAATTCCGAGTCCACGTTTCAGAAGTGTGTAGAAGGATCAACGACCTGTAAAGGCGTATTTTGGTCACGATGGAGACGTTTGCCAGTCTCCCAAAGGCTCCACTTCAACAAAGCGAATGCCACTGTCGCTTGGCCTGTGCACTTTGGTTGAAGAGTCAACCTCTTTCTTGGACGATAGTTAAATTCTTGCGTGTCTTCGATTTGGATCCCGTCCTGGAAAATTGCTGCTAGCATCCATCTGTGGTTAAGATTTTGGTCTTGTCTGGCTTGATCTTCAGACCGTATACTTTAGCGTCAGTGGCATCGGCGTCCGAATTGGCAAATATGACGAACCGCGCTGTAGTCGAGATTCATGATGTTGTGAGGGGGCCCCCGATTACACGCAGTGTGGCGCAATATGCTACATCTAGTATTCGGATCCTTCTGGTGAAGTCTCTGTGTTTGTCAAGCCTGCGGTGTTGTGCAGTCGGAAGCAGTTCGTGAATTACTGGAGTTGGAGTCGGTTAAATTGTTCAAACTCTCCTGAAATATCATTTGTAATGTCGTGTTCTGGTAATCCAAGTAAACTCCAAAACGTCATTATGAGTGCCCATTTGCTGCAAGGGGTGCTGTAAAATCGCGACGTCATCCTTTGTCAGACATGAACTTGTACGTCAAGAGGGGGAGTCGTGTTGTAATGGCTTCTCATGTCCTACTCTGAGGGGGGTGCAGAATCCTCTGCTTGTCAGACTTTTAGTGCACTTCTGAGATGCTTGAGCAATACGGGCGCCGGCTGTAAGAGTTCAAAATGCAAAGACAGTCTAAAATGCCTTATGAGGGAGAGGGGTGACCGTAAACCTCTGGCCTGTAAACAAAAGGCAATTTGGAAGATTTGTAAAAATTAAGATTTATTTAAAAAAAAAAAAAAAAATTTAAATACTCCAAAGTGCGAAAAAAAGGTTTGCCTAGATGACAATCTGGGGACAATTTAGTCAAACATCACAATCCAAACACAGAAGCAAATAAACTCAACAACTGGAAAAATCAAGAAAAGCCTGCCTAAAGGCTTGTCACCACACTCTGTGATCTACTGCTGGACATATAAAGCCAGAAGGAGAACCTGGCAGCAGTGATGTCAGGGTGGCACCGCCTCTTAAGGCTCCACTCACAAAGTACAAGGTGTTTGAGCCTATCCCGACAGCACTGGGGACAAAGCAGGAGGCAACTCCTGTCCCAGCCCCACTCGCACAAGGGGAACGTTTACCCATCCAGTATCGAAATCTGCTGAAATCCTGGGCGGGGTAGCGGCAAAGCTGAAGCCCATCTCAGCAAGCTTCAGGCACAACAATGGGGGGTAAAAACCAACCTGTGGCCACAGGCCAGTCCATCACAGAGTGGACACACACCATTGAGGTGTATCGTTAACCAGTTTCAGAGCTACTGGGTCTCCCCACATAATCATTATGTCACTCGTGATTTTTCATCACTCGGGGAAGGGCACGATACGCAGTCATCCTGACTGGGATGGAGAGTGAGGCCATTATGAGGTAATCCCGTGGAGAGAGGTGCAGTCTGGCTGGTTTGATTTCCAGTCCTCATTCAAGTCAGGGAGTTGGGATGAATGGATGGAGTGGCGAAATCTGAGTATTGGGGGACAATAAATCGCCCGGCATGAAAGGTGGCAGTGGCCCTTGTGGTGTAATCCCAGTTTGGAAACCTGTAGGGTTGCGTGGGATTTGTAGTTCTGAAAGGTTGTCCCTATCCGGGGGTCCTTGTGAGCTACCAGGGGGCCCTGCCAGAAGATGACTTCAGTGTTTCGCCAAACTTTCTGTATAACCTTTTAAATGGTTATGAATGATAAAAGGCGGGCATCTCTCTTCAGTGGGAGAATCCGAGTCGTGGAGAAAATCGGACCCCACTTCTTACGAAGTAGGGAAGGTAAGGAATTGCAGGACTCTTGTGGTGTACTGAAGCGCCCAACCTGGCAGCTTACTCTTTTAATGAATACGCACGCTCATTTTGAATCAGAGGCCGTGTGGGTGTCGTCGTGTTTTTGGAGCTGAGTGTGGCACCCCCTTGTGGCCACCACAGAGATCGACCAAATCGAATGGGTGCAAGTTTCAAGTCTCTGTCCTTTTTAGGGGTCTCATTTTCCAAACCTGTTGGGCCCCTGTGTTTTTGTAGTCGGTCAGATCTTGGTGCCCTTTCAGGCGTGCGTGCATGTGTGTGTGTCGGCTGCTGCCACCGTGCCAACGTTCCACTGATTGGAAAGAAATAATGCTCAATTATTAGGGTTGCGTGAAGTGAAATTTTTGATTCATAGCACTCAAAACCATTCACTAATCTGTCGTCGAGCGTTTCGGCAAGGAACTGTAACCACAGTGTTTGTCACACAGATCTTGTTTAGCAGATTGGAAAGTCCCTGTTTTGTAACTGCTGGTTGGTGGCGTGTGAGCCGAGCGTCCATGCATTCGAAACGAGGGGCCGTCGGCTTCCCCGACTGTTTGATGCCAAGAGGTTGGTGTGTGTGGTCATCCTAGGAGTTTGTGCGTGTGTCTGTCTGTCTGTGTGGGTCCTGTTGGCACTGCCAGGCTGTGCCCTTCACTTTTGGCCGGAATGTCTCCACCTTGGGTGAATCACAGCTGCACATCTGCTGCCTGTGCGTCCCTTGCTGGCTAATCTTCACTTTCGTAACTGCTCACATTGTCTCTCGAAGGAGAAAGTTGCCATCTTCTGAACTGTCGTGCCTCCCAAAGGTTCCCCACAAGTCTTGACACGACTGGCCGTGCCAGCTGGAGTCTCAATTCAACGAGTAGAAACGTCTGGCAGGGAGTTGATGTTTTTGTCTTTTGACAAACCACAGCTTTTTTTTTTTTTTTTGCTTTTTTCCTTTTTCCATCCTTCGATAAGAACAATACCGAATTGAAAAGATTGTGAAAGAGATAGTCGTCAATCGGAGAGGTGGGACGGAGCGTCTGTTCCAAACGACACACTCCGTAATTATCGGAGAATTTTATTAATCAACTCTGCTGTGCTTTTTAATGGAAATAATCCCTCAAAGATCCCAGTTGTTTGAGTGTCTCCACTTGAACCTGTGGTACATGTTTTTGTCGGTATGACCTGGTGGGTACACAAGCACTGAGCACTTGCCCCGTCGTCACACCGCGGTCGACAGGATCTCTCCTCCGCATTTTACACGGTCATCCACCAGGCACTGCCTGACGTCCACCTGGACTGCCCGCTGGTGGTTTGAGGAGAGATGTCTGGGGTTACCCCGGTGATGGGTGTTGGGCCCTTGCCTTTTCTCTCTATAGACCACCTCAGTTGGGTTCCAGACTCCATTTGCCTAGCATCCCTGTAGGTGTCCCAACTGTCTCCTACGACAACCACCCCCCACCTAGCGCATGGGGGTTGGAACCGCTCTCAAGGCCCGGCTTCCGCTGGTCCACCCATTGTTTTATGCCGGGTGGGCACAGAGTTGTCTGTGCGACAATCCTCTCGGGCCTCCCGCCCAGGTAATGTGGACCCCCTACCAAAGCTAGGGATGCCCATTCTTATCCCACAGTACACACCACCTCACAGAGTCCCACCATCCGGCCCTGTGGTCTCTCCTATCAGCGTTACAGCACAGCAGAAATCTGGCCGCCATGACATCTACAGCACCCATTGAATTGCGTCAGGCAGGACCCCATACTCCCCCACATTGCTCTCTGTGTATCTCCTCACTAAGTCTTATCATGGCTATCCTAATGATACCAAGCTGCATCGGACGTTCCCACCAGAGGACCACACGATATCTGATGGGGTCTGAAGGAACACTTAACAAATGGGGGGAGCGTGGGGGTGGTCTTGTTATCCTGTTGTTCACTCTGTCTTGATTCAGCTTGGCTCACTTATCTCTTGTATGCCACTTTGGGGTGGTAATGGGTGACCAGCTGTCATTGCCCCTTTTTCTTCTCCTCCTCCTCCTCTCTGGGGAGCGCTTGAAGTCTATCCGGTTGCAGATCTCCAGGATTGATAAGACTCGTGTGAACAATCCTTGCATGTCATAATTGTCACTTTCCTCCTTAATGGAGGTCATGCTCACCGGTCATTTGTTTTCTGCTGGCGAGGACAGTCACAAGCAAGCATTCAATTGTACATATGACAATGAATACTGAATCCTTTTTCCCCACATACCCTCAAGAGGACCACCCGGTATCACCTAGAACCTTCTGCATGTCTTGCTGGTAGTGAAGGAACATTATCTTCAACTCGAGCTGGCAAGTTGGATGATCTTGTTTTCCCAGTTGATCTGTCTACTCAGCACATCTTCGCCAAGTCGGTAGTGGTGGGTGACCAGCTGTCCCTCAGGGGCTGTGTTGCTGCGGTCTCTCCGTCCAGCAGGCTTACTGTGTACAATATCTGCAAGACCAGACTGTGTCTGACGGGGTCCTTTTCCAGGATTTGGTCTTGTCAAGTCTGGACTATTGCAACTCTCTGCTGGTGTGTGCCACCCAAACCCTGCAGTGGCACGTCTGATGCTCAACCACGCGAGGTGGGCACACATCACTCCTCTTCTTTAGATCACTACTTTGGCTCCCTGCATGTGTGAAGTTCAAATCCTTGATGTGAGTAGCCAGTGGGTCAGCACCGACATATATGGAGACACGCATGGGGGGTCCTCTGCCCTTTCTCATCCACTTGGCTAAGCTGTTGTGATTTCAAACCCCTGTCCAGACTCATGTGTAGCTCCTGGCTGGTGGAACGAGCTGCCCACCTCCATGCGAAATGCAGACTACTTAATGTGTTTAGGTAGCACCTAAAGACCCTCTTGTTTGGTCGGGTCACTCACTTGTGGTGCTCAGTTTTGTCACCTTGCTGTTTCCTCCGGTAAGCTCCGAGGCCCGGCCGGCGGCAGTACAACTCCACCAGTCCCACTTTAGCTTGCAGCTGCAGCTCCACTCCTCCACCACTGTGATTTGGGTTAAACGTGGATTGACAAGGGGGGACAGGATGGTTCTTAATGGGCCGAAATATTAATATCATTAACAAGAAGAGCCTTTAGCTTTGCACATCCCTGAAACGGAACACGAGGGAAGATGAGATGAAGTTGAAAATTGTGCACGGCTTGTGGTAGAGTGCATTCTGAAGGGACCTCTCATACTGTCACATGTACCCGGGTACACGGTGGCCGGGTAGGGACTTTCATGACTCCCCTTCTCTGTATTGGTGCTGGAATATTCAATCTCGTAGGCACGCAGTGGAAACCCCGGGCCATAAATTAGAGCAGATACTCTGGCAGGAGGCCGTCAGCTGGTTCTGAGTGTCCCCGTTGGCAGAAGGCGCCCGCCATTTGTTTGCCAGGCACTGCATGTGTTTTCCGTATGTTTGTGCAACTCCTGAGATTTTTTTTATTTTGTGTGTGTGTGTGTGTGTGTGTGTGTGTAGGGGATCAGGGGAGGTGTTGAGGGGGTAATAAATCAAGGCAAACAAAAAATGGAATGCAATGTGAGGGGTGGTTTATGTCTGTGCGTGAGGAAGAATAGATGCAAAGACTCCTTTGTAGTCCTCATCCCCTCAGTCACGCACTCCCCGTAACTCAAATAGGTTCAGAGGCCTCTGTGGTCAAGTTGTAATATCTCGAAAGCGCATCAGGCCGCTAGGAGCCTGAGAGAGAATCGGCATGCATTGCGCTGGCAACGTTTTTTGAATTAATTTTTTTTATGACGATGATATCTGGTGGTCTCATTGCTGTGAAAGGACAGTCGCAGATGAGAAGCCCTGAGAACTCGGGACTGAACTGCATGTTAGCATCTGAGGATGAAGTGTGTGGTGTGGTGTAGATGTGGGTGACCAAGCCAAGTGGGGGGAGATGGGTAAAGAAAATGACCAAGGAAAGGGTGATGGGTGTGTCCAGTGGCAGCCTTCGTTATTGGCGCTACCCTCCCACTTAGTCATTCTCCTTGATTGGATCTGTACTTCCTTGATGATGATGTTTTCATGGCGGGCAGGCGAAGGGTCATGATTACCCGGGGCTGACTGGGTGGGGTGTAGGGGGGTGGAATTCCTATGTCTCTCTTGTATGTCAGCTGGTATGGGATTTTGTTAATACAGTGCTAATGTTAATGATGTGCCATCTGTTGGAATGACAAATGCAATTCATATGTTTCAGTTATATGCAATTTTTTATGGGATTCGTAAAAGTTGTGCTTATGTTGGTGATGTGCCATCTGTTGGAATGACAAACGCCATACATTGTATTTGTGCATGCTTTACAAACTACATTCCATTAGACAGTGCCCTGCTAACGTTTATGCTGAATACACCAAGGTCAGTATTGATTACTTAGATGAGCTGTGCTCCCTGTCTATGCCCTATAAAATGCTACCTGGTGAGCCCCTGGGGCTAGAGCCTTCATCTTGGCCTTCATTGAAAGCTTTTGATGTGATACACGCTGGTGAAATAACGTGCCCAGCGACAAGCAGTGTTCCATTATCGGAGCTTGCGTCTTTCTTTGTGACATACCGATTGAGAAGGTGACGTGGCAGAAAGGAATCCTGCAGAGTATGAAGCGGATTTCAGAAGTCGATTACACGATAGGAAGGAGGATGAGGAGGACCGTCCTGGCATCACCTGGGCATCAGGCACATGTGGTGTGGCAAACTGCTGGTACTCATACTGCTGGGGGTGGCACCTTGACCATGGCAAGACTGGAGGTCCACCTGTTTTCTAGTATACAATAATTGTGGCCTGTAGGGGGCGTCTCAATGCCAAACGCCAACACAGGAGTCCAAAAATGATTTAAACACAAAGGACCAAAAATAATAAACCCCCCCCTACCCCTGCAGAGACTGTCTATCCCTTTGTCACGTGTTCCCCCCGCTGGCTGTCCTTCTTCCCTCTAACCAGCTGAACTCTTGTCTCCCGCTGTCTCATCCCCCCTCCAAACTCTAAGCTCTCTTTCAATGACGTCCCAATTGCCTTGCTGGGTCCCGGCTCACATCATTTCACCTGAACTCCCCCAAGTGGCACCAGACGTTCTTGCACATTGGCTTCCCTACCAAGGTGTACCTCCCTTGTTATCTTATGTGACACGTCACTCCCTAGTGGTGCCATCGCAACAAGAGGCCATTGGAGCCCCAGTGGGCACAATATAATATCTCTGTTGTGGGATTCAAGATGAACCTACTTGTAGAGCTTACATACGGGCAACCACCGTTGTGATGGTGGCATCCTCTGGTGGTCAATAAGGGTCACCTAATGGGATATGTCCAGTCATGTGACTTTTCTGATTATTCTGGATGGGCATCTACTGTAATGGAAGGAAGGATGGGCTGCCCTCCCTGGCTGTGCCATTCTTGGCCTCACCAGATCCACAAGGTCATCAGTGGGGAGACCTCCCCGAGTGGTGGGAGCAAGTCCTGCCCGTCTAAATCTAGTCTCGTTTTGCAGGTGGGCTCAAGCGATCCATGCTTGCCGTCCCGGCTGTTGGTCTCAAGTCTTCAGAAGCCAGCAGAGCCTTTCATGAAGTCTCTGCTGATTTGTGGCTTTTTGCTTGAAACGTGCAAAAAAAGAAGAAAGAAAAAAGAAGAGCGAGCATCGGGCTGATAAAAATATAAAAGAAGAAAAAAAAAAGAGCTTGCACTTTTTTTTCTTTTTTCTTGGAAACTGCAGAAGATGACATTCAGAAAATCGTTTCCTGTGATATGTGAGCAGCAAGGTGCAGTCACGCTGAAGCTCTGCTCCCCATATGGCACCACACAGCAGAGCGGGTCAACTCCGGTGGCACTCGGGGTCCAAACGTCTGCTTCACGCTCGCTGTTTTTGCGCGTCTCCTGCCGCCGTCCCGTCATTTTGTGTTTATTGTTTTCAGGTCTGCCAGAGATGAAGCTCTGTGCTTGACTGGTGGTGCTGAGCAGGCTGGGCCCTCTTATACTGTCACATGCATGTGTGCCCTCAAATTCTCTCAGGGGTCCAGTCATGGGTGCAGGAGTAGCCGATGTTTCATGACACGCTTTCCACTGAGGAGCCTGAATGGCTGCAGAAGGTTGGGTTCACAAGAAGTTGTGTTGTCACTTGTCATTTCCATGCCACTACCCTTCCTGTTGCTGGTCTTACTGTTTCACTTCTAGAAGAGATGCACATAAGAAATGTGACAAGTGTGAGGAGACCATTCAGTCCATTTGTTGCTCATTTGTTCAGCCCCCTTATCTCCTCCAGGTCCTTCATAAAGGCCCTCCAGGTTTCTGCTTCTTCTCCATTTCTGAGAAGTTTGGGTAAGATGTCCACCACTCTTAGTATGAAGGAGAGCTTCTTGACTTCAGTCCAAACTGCTCTTCCGCTTCATTTCCCACTGTGGTCTTCAGGCTCATAATTCACCCTTAAGTTAAAAGACCCTCAGCTGGATCTGCTTTATCGGTGCCTTTCAGTGACCACTTGTGGAGGCTGCCATGCTGCAGGTTTGGGTGGAGTCTGGTCTGTTGGTTTAACTGAGTGACTACAGGAGGATGAGGAGGAGGAGGAAGAGTGAACAAGCACTTAAAGTATACAAGGAGGTTCTACCCAGGGCCCTACATGTCACCCCAAGTGTCCAGGTGGCATCAGACAGGAGACTTGTGAAGGGCTTGCTGGTTGAACAGGTGGTGTCTGTTGAGAGCTGAAGGCACAGAAGGAACTTCATGAGCAACAAAGGGTTAGAAATCGTTCCCCTCGCAAATTGATGGGAAATTTGCGATGGCAAATTCTAAGGTGGGAGCCCTGAGGAGAGACTGGAGGTGATGAGCTCTTTCAGTTTAGGTCACCGGAGGCTAACCCTACGTCCACGCTACTACGTTTTCGATTGCAAACGGTATTTTTGAAATGAAAACGATATCTGTCCACACGTACGTTTTCACATCATTTCCGAAAGTTTCTCTGTCCACAGGAAAACTACCAACAAAACGCATACGATGTAACCATTCACCCTACACGGAACGTGAGTGTGGCGGTGGGGAAATAAAAATCCCTGCTGGGTCAGTAATGCCACGGGGTTCATCATGGCTGAACTATCTACTGTTTGTACGTGAGTGCGCCATTCGAACTGTATGAGACGTAGTCATGAACACACGTGAACATGTAGGGGACGCTACTGAGTTCAGCACATCGACACCACCGCCTGGGGTGACATGCTTACTAACGGCCCTTACCCTTTAAAGATAAATCGGAGGACGAGTCTCACAAAGACCACCACACGCAGGAGGTCCCCACTCCTTCCACCCCATGGGCGATTTATACACCACTGTCCCCAGAAATTAAAGACCACCAAAAGAGGGCACCACTCCCAACTACCTGAGAGGGGCCCTGAAGGATGAGAACGTCCGCAATCGTTCTTCGTTTGGACTCCCCCTGGTTAGGTGACTTGCAGACCCTAAATTGGCCCCTGTGTGTGTGTCGCCCTCTGTGGGGTTTGTTCCTGCTTTGCGCCCTATGCTGGCTGGGACCGCCCCCAAACCCCACGACCCTGATCTGGATTGAACAGGTTAGGAAATGCCACAACTTCTTCACTTTTCTTTCTTTCCCAGCCGACATCAAAGAGGGTCCCACCTGGTCCCCATACCATTTGTTGCCTTTTATCTGCAATTTATCAATTACACGACCGGCTCTGTGGTCATCATCTCCTCTGTGTCCGCCATGCTGGTTTATGGTGTCCTTCTGTGAAGGCTGACCAATCCAGGAATCGGATGTTGATTTGCGCCGGATCTAATCAGGGAAGTGCATTAAGTACGAACCAATCAGAATGTGATTAGGGCCTGTTTTCTCTAAACTTGGTGTTTTTAGCTGTCCACATTGCAGCGCAAAGCTGGTGTTTTCAGAACCATACAACTCTGGAGGGTGATTTCTAAAGTTTAAAATGCCAGGGTAGGGTGGGCGACAGGCAACCATGGAGACTCATGTGTGCATTTTGAAATGAACGAACAAATGAACACGTAGTAGTAGCATGGCGAGAGATGAGAGTGAAGTGCTCAGAATTTGGAAAGGAGTCATTATGGCGGATCCCAACTGTCGCTTTAAAATGAGATTGGTCGTAACGTGAACGTTAAGATGGGGAGGTTATTAAAGTCTGATGTCACACAGACATCAGAGTATCAGACACTGGGAATGAGTGACCACGCCATGAGGTGGGCTGTAGAAACCTCTCTCTGTGCCAGTTAGGGAGAGGATTTGACTAGGATTGGTGAGTTTGTTGGACCTGACGGTCACGTATCCGAATTTAATGTTCTAACTTTCTGCCTCATTGTGTTAGCCGAGCTGTGGATCCCGTTTCTGGTGTTCTTCATGCCGCTCTTGTTCTACAGTGGACGGTGGGCAGTTTGGTGGGTCTGGCTTAACTCAGGCTAAAGACCTACTTTTTTTTGAGGAAGCCCTGATGCTGCCTCATCTCCTCAATTTGCATCTCTGGCCACCATCTCTCCATCGTAACTCTGGTCCTTTCTATGAGTTGTGGGAAAAGTGCTACATAAGTGTAAAGAATTATTATTATGATGTTTATGCCGTCCCCTATGGCTGAGAGTGTTGCATGGCGAAATCGTGGGTGGGAGTGGCAGAAACGAACTTCCTTCACAAGCGAGTGCAGAAGCGTTGCATGTGAAGGTCCAAAGAGTGCCACCTAGTGGTAGAGCTGGCTCTGGGCATTGATGCTGCACATCCCGTCGTCACCAACAATCCACCCAGATCTGCCGACCTCCCTCGGCTCTTTTGTGCCAGTCGCCCCCCTTCATGGAGGGTATCGCTGGTCTGCTGAGCCCACAAACCTTTTGACCTCCCTCTGACTTCTCCCCAGTTCTGTTTTGCTCATACCAGGATGAAGTGGCAAGCTGTGGAGGTCTCCTTTGGTGGTCTTGAAGATGGGGCGTATCAGTTGGGGTGGTCTGGTTCGGATCCACCACTTTGCCGAGGTCTTTTGGGAGGAGAACTCCAGAACATCTTGGTATCCCTCCTTGGAGAAGGAGGTGGTGGTGGGGATAAACAAACCTGTGGGAAAATTTGCTTAGACTGCTGCCCCCCGTGACCAGAACTTGGATATGTGGCAGTTGGTGGAAGGATGGATGTCACAACGCATGACAGAAGCCTATTGGCTCAATCATGTCGCACAGATTACTTGTTTCTGACGATTTTTCCTTCGTGCTTCTCCTGTAAAATGTCACAATGAGCCCCTGAACCCCAGGATGAGGGTGGGCACTGCCCTTCATCAGACACTCCCTGGTGGTGCATTGCAGCACGTGGTGTGCCACCACTCTCCATTCCAGCTTTGCCAGAAGTGTTGGGCACACAAGCTTTACCAGCTGGGACTGGCACACGTGGCATTTTGAAAGCCTTCTCTCCCCAGCTTGAGCCCACTTCTCTTTCACTTAACAAAGCATAAAATCTGAGGTGGGGTGGGGTGGCACGGCTGCGACTCGAGAAAAAAACCCAACAAGGAGGAAGCAAAACGAGCGGCGCTGGCTGATTGTTAAAGCTGATGAGGAAACCAGAATGACCAAGCTTAGGCTGCCCCTGCGGCCCCCCGGCCCTTCACGCTCTGATCGTCTGGCTGGACGTGGAGTCCGTGGGCGGTTTGCAATTTGAGAGGCCCTCGCCTTGCACAACTTTTCCACCATAACGCGTCAGGCAACGACTTCATTAAAGTGAAAGCACAAGTGCTGCTACCTCCCTGAGTGACCCCCTAATCCCCCAGGGTCTCTGTCTCTCCGGACCGCCACACTTCAATGACTGAGATGGCATGGTGCCCTGGGATGCCAAGTCCAATTTCGTATTTCAAGGTCCAATTTTGGCCAATAAAAATATTCCATTTAAATGACGTGCACCAATGGCCACACACACACACACACACACACTATCTCACACACGTCTCCAGCTCCCGCTGTTTCCTTTTTTCCTTTATGGGTCGTTTTGGGTCATTTCAAGGGGGGACAAAGGTTAACAGAGCATCACAGCAGCCTTTTGTTCTTTAAGTGGTGACCCCGGCTTGAACCTTGGACTGCACATGTTGTCACTTTCCCGGTGTGTCGATGCCACCCCTGGAGGGCACCAGCCTTCATAAATTAAAGGTCCAGCACCACTCCCTACTGGGCTTGTGCCATCCATCCGTCAGTTTTTAATTTCATTTTGTCTTTTTCCACTGCCTTCTCAGCAGTCGTGTGAGGAGGCAGCCTGGCACCACAGGGATGGGGGATGTGGGGGCACACCTGCAAAGGCGCCATACACAGTGGACCCTTCTTTATAAGAGCCTTAATTGTTGGAGGCACCATGACAAACGAGTGGCCTTCTACACAAACGCCAAAGTGTACAGGCAGTGAGACTGCTGGCGTGCCACGCTACCCGGAGTGCCAGGCTGCTGGCGTGACGTGAGCTCTGAGGAGAGAGAAGCCTGCATAAGAATTAGAGCCACTTGACCAATGTGAAAGGTGCTATATAATAGATGTGAAAGTGAAAGGCGCTATATAATAGTTAGGATATAGTGGGTTGGATAATGGGTGGATGGAAATAGAGACAGCGATGTGAAGGACACTATATAATAGACAGATGGATAGATGGGAAAGGTAATGTGTAATAGATGTGAAAGTGAAAGGCGCTATATCACAGATAGATGTGAAAGGCACTATATCAGAGATGAAGAGACTGGTAGATGGGAAAGGTAATCTACAGAAAGATGTGAGTGGCATATAACCAATAAAAAGCACTATATAATCAATTTAAGGACCCTGTCTAAGGCACATATGAAAGGCACTATATCATAGGTACAGTAGAGGTCGGGGCACTATATACAGTAATAGGTAGATATCTGAGGAAGGGCGTATGTCATAGACACGGATGGAAAGGCGCCATAACCCAGATACGTAAGGCACGGTATGAAACGGATGGATACAGGTGTAGGTATGAAAGGCACTATATCAGATAAATGGACAGGTGTGAAAGGCACTATATTCTGGCTCTAGAGGAGGTCTGCTATATTCGAGATTAAAGACATGACGGTATAATTGATGGCTGGACGGACCGAGAAGGTTGCTCGTAACGCCAGCCCAGCATTCTGCATTTTTATCTGCAAGCTTAGGTGTCAGGAAGCGCTAGATATTCATACTTTATTTGTTTGTTTTAAGTTTCCACAGAGGGTCAAAACATAGAGAGATTCTACAGAACAACAGCGGACCCCCTGAAACCCCCCAATTAACCCCCCTCGCTCGGCTTCTCTTTGCCACTTTTCATGTGCCAGGGTGCCTGCCTGCCCACCTGCCCTCTTTGGGAATCGGCACTTTGAGTCCTCCAGTTTGTGCCACAGCAGACTCGCGTGACCTGGCACTGCCAGCCCCATTTGGAACTCTTGGTGTCACTCGAGCACTGATCTGCTGTCATGCATCCTGCCAGCCTGTCGTAGCGCAGCCTCAGGAGGGGCACGGGGCGCGTCGGCTGAGTATGTAAGACTGTAAGTGGGTACAGAAAACCCAAACACCACGCTGGGCAGAACAAGCTGTTCTCACTGAGCTGTTGTTGCGTTCTGTGTGCCACCTGTCCTGCCACCCTCCTCCCCTGGCGGGCCTCGCCTGCCTTTGAAGCCACCGCACACCAGCAGGCTGTTGAGACACAAGGCAGTCACGGCACGGCGGCCCATTTAAAGCTCGCTGTTGGTTTTTCTGAGAAGCCGTCTCTGGGCGCCACTTGTGTTTTCTCAGAATCGATGAGAGCTTGTGGCCCCCGGTTGAACTTGTGTAACCGAGGACACCAGTGGGGGCCGCAAACTCTACTTTTGCGCTCAAAGGGGCAGGTAAGAGTGACAAACTAAGAGCACTTGGCACGCAGTCCTCCGGCAGGTGGAAGTCAGGGTGAGGTGGTGCTGTGCTGGGGGGGAGGGCGACGTAACTCCCTAAGTTGTGCTCGTCCCCTTGGGCACTTCTGGGTGGGCACACTTTGTGTAGTAAATGAAACATATGTTTGGCATGGATTGAGCCAGGCTGGCAGTGCCTTGCAGTACTTTGCCAGTGTGGGGTCGACCAGTTCTTTATTTGCACTTTTGCCCTCCCCACCACTCATGCGTTGCATGCCCATCGTGACACCTGTTGCCAGTCTCCAGATGACCGTGACAGTGACTAGAATTCTGAAGCTGTGCCAGCAGCGACTTAATTGGGGCAGTCACGTTTGGAAGACTGGAGGGTGGCGTTGCCCAGTGTGCCACACAGACCCATTCATTCCCCCATTATGCATAGGGCTGTGCCAGTAGCCGTCTAGCGACGGCAGGTTTAAGTGGCTGCTGTTTGCCGTGGTGAAAGCCCCCCCTGTGTGGTCTTGGCTGTCTTCGGTGGTAATAAGCTGCGTTCGCTTATAATGCCCCCATTAAGGAGGGTTTCAAAGGCCTCCATTGTTGGTGGCATGAGGCCTACAGAAGCCCCAGATAATGGCGACATTATGTCGCGTGCTCCGTGCTGGGACTGGGTGGGCAGTTAATGGACTGCAAATGCCTGTCTCTGTGACCGCCTGGGACTGCCCCATGATGCCACCTGAATGCTTTGTCGCCTGCCACTCCTTCGCTTTAGGATGGCATGGAGCAAGTAGGCATCACTCTATTGAGTTGTGCATATTGTATGTTGTTCCCAGTTGACCCCACAAGGCGCTATATAAGGTAATAACCAGGAAGAGTCCAGGGGGCTGAGGTGACGGGATGTGGAAGGGCGGGGGACCCGTTGAGATCACGTCGATGACGGCGGTGTCCCTTTGAATACTCGGAATCGGCCTTCTAGGTAGTGCAGTTGGCCGCTTTATCTGCCATCAGGTGCTCGGCGCAATGGAGTGGATGTTGTGCCACGGTGGCTGTGCGGCGCCCGCCTGTCGTCGCTTTTGTGTCACATCTGTCAGGCTTGCGTAGGTCAGCTAATCTCCTCATCAGCCCGTTTCCGTTTTCGGCAGATAGAGCGATGATCTGCCGCTGGAGCCCTCGATTTTTATTTATTTATTTATTTTTTTGAAGGAGAAGCTGAAAGAGAGAAGAGGTTTGTGTGAAGAACGGGCAGAGCGACCCGTGTGCCCACTCTGCGCCAGGCAGCCATTGCTTTCTTGTTAAAGGCCGTGCCCTTGTATCCCGTGTCGTGGTGTCTGCCACTTCCAGCACATCTGCATTGTGTCATTTTGTGTGCCCACTCGCTGGCATTCGCTGTTTCGAGGTCCACTGTTGGCATTTCTTACCACCTTTCTGACTTCTCCGGCTTGTTGTGCCACCACTGTGTGACTTCCTCTTGGGATTTTCAGTCTCGGAAGATGACGTCTTGTCCCGCGACTTACAAGGTGTGTCACATGTGCAATTGCTGACCTTGTCACTGGGCTTTGGCAGTTGGCACGACTCGAACTCGCTGGGCATGTCTTTCCAGCACAGACACGCCCTTTTTTCTGATGGCCAATAGCGTGTTGCCTGACTGAGCTGGCGCCTTTTATTATCCCACGCCAATTTACAGCTGACCGAGTTCAGGCGATTCGTACTTACAGCGGAGGGTCTTCGGTAAAAATAGCTAACGATGTTCTAGAAATTTCCAAAACCAGCCACAACAATCCTTATTTCCTTATTATTATTATTATTTATTTCATAGGGTGTTATGATTTGTGAGTCTTGGAGGGTCCTTCAAAGTTTATTTCCGTTGCTGCCACTCCACGTGGCTGATTTTTGATGAATTCGTCCCGCACTGCCAGTGTTTCTCGACCTTAATGGTGCTGTGACCCAGTCTCATCTTTTTTTTTTATTTCTTTATGGCCCTCTGGCACCAATCGTAAAGTAGCCCCCATGGTGAAACCTGCGAAAACGGGGGTCCGTCTTGAAATGAGGGGAAAGCATCACGCAGCGCTGACGATTATGTAGGCCACACACCGCCAAACGGCAACCCCAGTGGTCGAGAAACACGGACTGGGAGTTACTGGGGGGCTGGGATGGATGGGGTGGAGTTATTGGAATTTACAGTGGGCAGAGGCAGAAGGGGTGGGGTTGGGGGTTATTGTGGGTGGAGATTAAAGGGGGTGGAGTTACAAGGTGGAGGCCGAAGGGGTGGAGTTATTGGAGGTTAATGTGGGTGAGACAGTAGTGTGGGGGTTACTGTGTGTGGAGATGGAAGAGGTGGAGTTATTGGGGTGGAAGCTGAAGGGGGTGGGGTTACTGGAAGTTACTGTGGTAGGAGCTGAAAGGGGTGGAGTTATTGGATTTTACTGTGGGTGGAGGCAGAAGGGGTGAAGTTACTAGGGTGACAGCTGAATGGGTGGGGTTACAGGGAGTTACTGTGGGCAGAGATGGAAGGGGTGGGGTTTCTCTAAGCTAATATGGAAGGATGGAGTTATTGGGGGCTGAGATTGAAGGGGTGGAGTTATTAGATTTTACTGTGGGTGCAGATGGAAGGGGTGGAGTTACTGGAGTGAAGGCGGAAGGGGCAGAGCGCTGAGGGGCTGAGGTTCCGGCAGTCAGAAGCAGAAGTGATGTCATTAGTCCCTCTTTGCAGTTCTATTCCAGTGTAAGGGAACCAAAAAGAAGCTTAGTGGTGTCGCACCCAAAACCTTCCCCGTTTTGTTTCCCCAAGTGTGGTCCTACTTGTGTGCCACTGGCCCGTGTGCCTTTGAGAGAAAATGTCATTTCAACTCGCAAGAAATCCAGTTTGTCGTTGTCATTTCTTGTTTGGATGAGAAAGCCGCAGTTGTTAGCCCCGAGTCTTAAACCCGAGAAGGTTGCTCGTAACGCCAGCCCAGCGTTCTGCATTTTTATCTGCAAGCTTGGGTGTCAGGAAGTGCCCAACATTTGACCTTTATGCCATTGCAGCTGATGATTGGGTACCTCCTCTGTCTCCCCCCATTGATGCGCCTTTGACAGACATGTGTGGGCGAGGACATGTGACACAGATGGTGGTCCCTCCAGTGCCCCACACTCGCATTCAGCTGGCTGTCCACTAGAATTGTCCTTATGGAGCTCCTTTCGGTAGCAAAGTCCCAGGGACAGAGGGGTCACCCCAGCAGGGTCACAGGCCAGCAGGACTCCACCTGATGATGGCTTTCCTCGGTCTCTTCGCTTTTAGCCTAACTGCGGGGTTGCAGCGTGACCGAATTGGAGGAGTGGTCCCTTACCAACGGGGGTCCGTGACTAACCAAATTCTGACAGCATTCATGCCGGGAGACGCTTAAAGGCTGCAGAATTTGTCGGCAAAAGTGAAAGGCTGCTTGTTAATTTAAGAGTTTGGAACTTTTTAAGAATAAATAAATAAAAAAATAAATTCCTTTATCGCCCCCACTGCCACCACCCCGGGGGGGGCCCACAGTGAATCCCAATGACGAGACTCTCTCTTTCATGCTTAAGAGATGTTGCACAACAGCGGCCCTCCTCACAAAGGCGCCGCAAGTCCAAAGCATTTCAGAAAGTCCCGGGCGGACCCCCTTGGTTGGGGGAGCGAGGGGGAGGGGATCTGCCGGCAAATCTTTTCTGTTCACATCATGGCTCTCGTGCTTGTCCTCGGTCTGAAATTGTGAGGCACCCATGCCAGCTGGGACTGGCACTCCCTTGCATGGCTAGGGGGCAGCAGCTCTGCATGACCCCTGAACTGGAGAACACGACGGAAAGAAAGTCGACATTAGCCAGGATGGGCCCTCGATGTTGGTGGGGGGCTTGGCTTTAATCTTGCATGACGAGGTCCCGTGTGTGTATGCAGCTCAAGTCCTAACAACGGGCACTTCAGGGGGTTGAGGCACTGGGTTCACATACGGTGGGCATTGTGGGTGCAGAACACAGAGCGAGCACCCCAACCTGTGCACCAGGTACTGGAGGAGGGATGGCACTTTGCACTGGCACCTGGGCCCGGTGTTGAGCAAGTCTCTCTGGCCGGGTGTCCAGCAGCCCGTGCCACTTTCTTGCTCGTCTTCTGCTGCTGCACCGTCCCATTGGTCGGGACGCGGCGCCGAGTCCTTCTGGGGTTTTGTCACCTTGTGAAGTCGCAGGAAGTTCAGCCGAGTAATTTTAGATCCTATGTAGGTCAACTTGTTTACACCTCTGGTGGCGCAGCTCGAGGTTTTTCCCCTGCCTGCCTGCCAGCCTCGAGGGTGAGGTCTCAGTCGCGGCCCACCGTGGTGGGTATCCTCCTACTGAACGGCGAGGAGACCTCGTGTCACCTGTGCCCTCAAGTCTGTTTGGCACCTCCATCACAATGGTCCTGACTGAGTTGAGGGCCGGGGGTCCGATCTCCATATCCTGCCCAATAGAAGGCCAGGCCCGCTCTGAGGAGGATGGGGGGGCTCAGCAGAGGGTTGCGGGCATCGGCTCGGTCGCTAAGCGGTTAAAGTGTACCAGCAGTGTGCGCTTCCTGCCGTTAAGGAATTGCTGCTCTCCTTTCAAAGGGAGGATGTTTGCTCAGCTCCGCAGTGTGGTGGGACGCTGCCAAGAGGGCGGGGACCCTGACGGCTCTGTGGGCACCGGGTGTCACGCCAGGGGTTTTGGGAAACGTCGAGGTTCTGCTGGCGTGTTTTGAAGCCTTCGGCGGGGCGCAGCCGCTTTCCTAAAATCAGGACCCTAAAACACGTTCTGTAACCACGGAGCGGGGGGGCTGTGGACGACACCACTACAAAGCTGTCATGGCTGTGATTTCCTCTGCTGAATGCCACCATTGGGAGTGGATGAGCGCTTCACGGGACCCTGGAGAGTGTGTTTGCCAGATTGACCCTCTGGCCCGCGTCTTGTCAGGGTCTTTACAAAACACACAATGAATGGTGACAACAACACAGCGTCAGCCGTCAAAAGTGTGGCCCCACACGGCTGGTGTGGCATTCCTGTCCTTTCACGATGGCCACCAGAAGCTGGCAAAGACTTCACTGGATTTGATTGTTTGTTTTTTCTTTCACCCTTCCATGTCCGTGACTGAAAGGCACTTTAAAGGGGCGCTGCCCATCTGTGATGCTGGTCAGTCGAGTCAAGGGTCACTTTATCAGGGGTCCCATTAGCTGGTCAGTATGGTCTTGAGTGGCAGCGCCTTGGCCTCCCTGTCATGCCCACTCCAGCCCCTCCCTGTTCATGTGTGGTGCCGTGCCCACCTCTGCTGCCTCACAGTGACAAGGACACGGGTTCAACTGTCCAGTCGGGTCTCCAGTCACTCTAACAGATGGCGCACCATCCGTGTGTGTGTGTCTGGACTGGTGTCCTGCCTTGAATTTGGTAGAACCAAAGCAGGTGCCAGCGGTCCTGACCTGCAATTTGGGGCACAAATTGGCACGGTGGCTCAAATGGTGGTCATGGGTGGTCAACTTGGGCCTAAGAATTTCTGTTGCCTTCTGCCCCACGAACACCCAGCCCTTGGCAGTTTGGGACATGTCCTTACTGCGGCTGCCAGTGTGGTGGGGCACAGCAGGCCCTTTTGCCCTCACAGTGATGTCATCGTTATGCCAAGCATGGGGGTGTGCACTGGGGTCCAAAGTGTCTAGTGGCTGTCGCAGGGAGGGACACCTCAAGTGGCAACACATCAGTGGTCCCGGTCCGCTGGCACTGGGCTACTCTGCATGTCACTGTGCAGGTGTTGTCTCGTTTCTTGGTTGGTCCTGACGATGCCAGCGGGGTGGCAGCATGTAATCCCATATACTGTATGAGGAGGTTTTCAGCAGCGTCCCAGTCGAGCACCCGCCATGTTGTTGGCAGGACGTCCGCCGTGAGCACGACTTGCATTGTTGTCATTGGTGTCCCGCGCCATGACACGTTAGGGAGGGCTGCGTCTGCTGCTTTCAGACCTCCGTCGGGACGCTCCACGAGTTCATGAAGGGGTCTGCCATGGCTGCCTCAGAAGAATGCGGGGGGCGGGGGGGTGGCACTGTGCTGTCTGTTTGGGTTTGCTGAAGCGAGATGAGGGTCCGGTGGAGGATATCGGACCGAATCGAGTCCCTTAGAGATGGGGGCTCCTTGTGCTCGCAGTCACAACAAGCTTCTCGAGGTGCCAGCGGGTACGTGTGCAGACAAATTGTGCAAACTGAAAACAATCACAGCTTGGCATGATGAAAGCATCTGGTGGTCCATGGAGGGCTGCACCTCACCGCTCGATGTGTCCAGAACCCGCTGCGAGTTCCAGACCACTCTTTACATCTTGCCAGCCACTGTCCGGGCATTGTGGGTGCACATAACTGAAGTCGACGACTGAGAACCCCTCGCCATCCGTCTGCCAGCCCCCTTATGCGGAGTAACGCCAGAGGACCGTGAGACGCTTCACAGCAGCAGTGGTCCTCATGGAGGATCTAGAAATACTTTTAGACAGTCGTGGGGTCCAGCAAGGGCTCTGGTGAGCGTTGGCAGGAATGTCACTCTGTGTCTCTGCCAGTGTCTACCATACCACAGTGCCAGCTTGTGTGGGCAAGGGTTGTGTCTCTACCCGCTCGTCCTATTTCATGAAACAATGTCTGCGCCACGATAAACGAGAACGATTTGAAATCTCCTTCTTTACGCAGTGTTGCACATTGGTTGAACATGCGAGGCAGAACTTCACTCCACGGGTACCCGTACCATTTTATTCTTTGACCAGCAGTGCTACCCGCCTCAAACACATTGAAATCAAAGTTATAATGTAGAGCTTGCAGTGCACCATCTGTTGGAATACATTTTGCAATGCATGTAGTGATCAAATACATTGCATTTGTCACTCCAACAGATACACTGGTAGTAATGAAAGGCATCATTACAAATGTTTCTGATGCGCCATCTGTTGGAATGCAAAATGAAGTTTTTTATTGCTACAACTGTTTGTGACATCCCATCCATTGTAATGACAAATGAAGTGCAAATGTCTTTATTGTGGCATTTGATATGGGATTCATAAAAGCAGTGTTAGTATTTGTGATGTGCCATCTGTTGGAATGACATGCAGTGTATATGTCTGTTATATGCCATTTGGTGTGGCATTTGTGAAGCACAGTGTTTGTGATGTACCATGTGTTGGAGTGAAAAATGCAACGCATATGTCTTTGTTATACCATTTCATATGGAATTCATAATAGCAGTGTTAATGTTTGTGGTGCACCATTTGTTGGAATGACATGCATTGAATGTGTCTCTATTATATGCCATTTGGTATGGGATTTGTATTAAAACGGAGTGTTTGTGATGCACCTTCTGTTGGAATGAAAATGCAGTGCATATGTCTCTTGTTAGATACACTAGTGCTAGCGGAACTCCGAGCGGATGACCTCCCACCCGAACTGATCATCTAGTAATGGAGCCTGCTAGGACCTCGTACGCCATTCTCCACAGAGGACCCCCATGAAGGGTCTTCAGAGCTATATATTCAGGAGATGGAAAATCCAAACAACCACTTCGTAGTGATATACAGTTAGCTGGCTGGGTGTTCTCCGTGTCATCTGAGGTGTGAAAGCTGGCATCGGTGCCAGTCCTGAGCCAGCACTAATATAATAGGGGACCTGAAAATTGGCAGGAAAAAAAACTTGAGATATACAACTAAACGTAATTCTGCTCTAATCGCCGGTCAGATTATTCCACTTGAGGTGCACTCCACGTGTCCCAGCAGGCCTTCCATTCTTAGAAACATTTGCCGCCCTCGTCTTTTGTCACCGTGTCTATAGTGATTTTTTTTTTTCTTTTTTCTCCCCACTTTCTTTCACAGATGCAAATTGTCCCAAACCCCTTCAAATGCCCAATTCCGTCTCGATTTTAATCGAGCGGGTTCTGGCAAATAGGTCAATGTGAGGCAGTGACTACACTGGGCTCGGTCAGAACCTCTGCGCCTACCGATGTGGGGGAAACTCTTCATTATTAACAAGTCCATTAACGCGGGGTCATCTTCGTCTCGATGTTTGACGTGACCCGACTTTTTTTGCTTTCGTTGGAGGGAAAAAAAAATCGGAGAAGTTGCACGCCCGACTGGAGATGCCTCACGATCGACTGGTTAACAAGACTAGTGACCTCTAGTGGCAGAGTTGAGAACTTCAGGATACTCCCAGGCTGTTGACTGACTCTGGGCAATTTTATCAGCCCCCCAGCCCCCCCAAATATCCTGGAGCAGATTGGCTCACACCACCCTAACCCTAAGCCTACTCCCCTCACCTGGCAAACCCCAAATCATTGAGCTTGGTCGGGTTGTTCCTTCCCTCGAGCTGTGCCTTCACCTGAAAGGGGGCCGCTTTCCGCCACAGATCGGAGTCCTGGCCTAAGATCCAGTAGCCGGCAGATTATTTACCCAGAGCTCTGATCAGCTGACCAGCAGGACCCTCAAGAGGTCTGCCCGCCCGCCCGCTCTCTCTCTCTCTCTCTCTATCCTCAAGTCACTTCCTGCGCAGTCCCAGCTCTCCCACCGAAGCCCATGGTCACCGTTTTTCCTCAGATGAGAAAACCTTAAACACCGCCCCAGGCCCCAGACCCCGGCCCAGACAGGAAAGGCTGCTCTTTGTAAGCCGCTGAGTAAAATGTGAGCTTGCTAATTGTTTTCAGCAGGCCGGGCGAGTGGGGGGACGCGTCAGGCAGCTCCGCTTACTGGAAACGTGGAAACAATGAGGTTTCTTTTCTTGCGCTCGGTGACAGATGGTCGGAATGATTCTGCTCTCGGGGGACACTGGGCAGAGCAGCAGCATCATCATCATCATCATCATCATCATCGTGATCTGAGAGAAGGACTTCCTGTGTGAGCGCTCACGCTCAACTGTTTGAATTTTATTTATTTATTTATTTTATCCAGTTGGGGTGAGTCGGCGAGCAGCAAGAGGAGGCGACAAGAAAACGGGTGGGGGGGGGCGCCGCCACTTTGGTGTGGGGTCTTCTTGTTTGATATTGTACCACCTCGAAGGTGATGCCAAATCAAAAAAGAGGAATTGAGACCGGACCCTGCTGTGCCGTCTGCTGGGACAAGTCACATCGGTCAAGACCCCCGGGAGGACGGAGGTGGGACGTTTCTTAGACAGGCAGAACGTGACGCAGGCCCACCTTGATGAACTGCACTCGTATTCCTGTTTAGTAGAAATGACAGGCTCGGATTCTCCAGGTTGGGGGGTCTCGCTCCTCAGTAGCCCCCTGCCGTTTTCCTCTGGACCCTTTTTTGTTTTTTGAATTAGACATCTGTGTTAAACTCCCTACCAGACCCGCTCAGAGGAAATCTGCCGATTTGTTTCTTCGTTGTTACCAAAATATGGGACGTCTTCAGTGGCTCCCGAGTGAGCGCAGCTGTGTTTTGCTGCAAGGCGATTACGTCCCAGCGTGTTGCCGTCCTTTGTCCTGACGAGGTGATGGGTTACTACAAGTCCTCGCCAGCATAAGGACGAATGTGAAGAGTCACCGGTGGTCTCCTGTAAAACGCCATCCTCTTGTTTCTCCTACCATCAAGAAGGCAGAGGGCAGCGTTTTGGTCAACTGCTGAGGGGAACAAAAGAAAGAGAACCGGGCAGTCACGCCACCCCCACCGTCACTGTGCCACTGGCCAGCCTGTGTGGGGGTCTCGGTCAAGGTGCACATCAACTCAGTGCTCTTGGAGCTCCCAACGCCTTTGACATGGTCAACCACCGGGCCCTGCTGACCTCCACCCAGACTGCCCTCCAGTGGTTTGAGGCGAGGAGGGATGGCTGGGGTACCCCATTGTCTCCTCTCTGTACGGTGACCACACCAGAGAGCCCCACAGCCACAGAACCACTAATGCGGCACACCTCAACAGAGAAAAATAAGGAACAGTCCTCTCCCGACAATAAGCCACGAGTCCTGAAAGCAGTCAATTATTCAAGAATTCTCAACTCTTTTCCACCTCCACTGAGTTTTGCCCGCTGCCTCCTGACTCCCCCATATGTGGCAGGGGGGCTTCCTTTTATGCCAGACTACAGCAATGCTTTTGGAGCCATTCTGTCTCCTCTATGAAGCACTTCAGGGCCAAAGAGGGGTCCTCCCCAGACAGTACCCCCAAGGGACCCCTACAGGGCTGCACTTCCGGACTATATTTCCGTGCAGGTGCCCATACTGGGTTCTCACACTAGTGCATGATATGGGGGGAGGGGGGGTATGGAACCGCTCCCATGGTCCGGCTTCCGCTGGTCCACCCATCGTTTTTGTCCTATCGGGCCCCCACAGGTCCCACCATCCAGCCCTGTGGAGTCTCCTATCATTGGTACAGCACTACAGCACAACAGATCTCTGGACACCCATGACATCTACAGCACCCGCTGTCTCGGGAAAGTGAATCGTGACAGGCAGGACCCTGGTCACCCCTCCCCTTCCTCCTCAGGGAAGCCCCTGAACTCTGTCCGGTGACGGCCCCTCTCCTCTTCTCTCTGTGTATCTCCTCACTAAGTCCTATCATGGCCATGCAGATGATACCAAGCTGCACCAGAGGTTTCCACCAGAGGACCCCACAATAACTGATGGTGTCTGAAGGAACACTTAACAAACGGAGGGGGGGGGAGTTGGGGATCTTGTTATT
Organism: Polypterus senegalus; assembly: GCF_016835505.1. Taxonomy (NCBI): domain Eukaryota; kingdom Metazoa; phylum Chordata; class Cladistia; order Polypteriformes; family Polypteridae; genus Polypterus; species Polypterus senegalus. The sequence goes on from NC_053165.1 coordinate 71,086,162, forward strand.
CTGTTCATCACCCTGTCTCGGTTCAGCTTGGATCACTTATCGCTTGTACGCAACCTTGGGGGGGTGGTAATGGATGACCAGCTGTCCCTAAGAGACAACCTTGCTACCATCTCTCCCTGTTGTGAAGATGGGGGCTGAACTAGAAATGCGCTTCGTTGTTATTTATGGGGTCGTCATTTGACATTGATGACTGATCACGCTCCTCTTCAATAACTGTACTCCCATCTCAGGGTTTCAATGGTATATACCCTTTACTTGACTCTTGAATCTGAGGGGTACGCAACCCAGTCTTGCCCTTCTTCGTGTCTTTCTTAGCTTAAGAAACCCTGGCCCAAAATATAAGCAAGTATGAGTGTTGGTAAATTCTTATTATTATTGTTATTATTAATAATGTTAAGCATCCAGTTTTCTTGGACTACCAGGTAGTTCTGTGTCTCAGTCTCGTGCCTGGTATGCCATGCTGAACAGGGCAGCAGAAATGGCCTCTCCTCAGGAGGGACAGCGGCATAGAGAAGTGAGACACTTTGCATTTTTCTCCACCCGTAATTGAAATCCATCCTGTCGTCCTATTGGCTCAGCCCCCATTCCGGTCTGGTCCGGTCCAGTTGCGGCCTGTTTATGTTCTTTCAACTTGGCCTCCTGTATTCCCCCAGGCTAGCTGGCTGGTCAGTTACACTCTGATCAGTGCCAAGCCTTCGGTCCCCCAGTACTTCTCTCATCGTGTGCCCCAGCAACACCTGCTTTATACAGCTTTTAATATGGGATATTAGAAGACATTAAATTTGCTTTAAAATAATATGATTAGGTAAAATAAAGAAAGATCAACTTCTATGCTAGACGATATTTCCCATCAGAGCGCTCTAAAGCTGCAGCAGTACCTGTCTGACGTATCGTAAATGACGAGAATGCCCTGTGGGTGCGGGGGTCGGGTACCTGGGGTTCAAGAGCTGGCAAGAGTGCCCTGGCCAGTTGTGTGGTGTACGTGGCACCTGTGGTTGTTTTCCCTTTTGTGTTTTTCTGACATGCTGTGTTGTTCTCCCACAGAGCTCCAAACCAAAACTGACTGCTCGCTGTTGTGACATCACTGAAATCCGAAGGTGTAACCGTCTGGAGATGCCGGACAACATCAATACCTTTGTTTTAAAGGTAAGGAGCCCCTTTACTTGATCGTAAAAGTTAAATCCCCCACAATTCTCAAGCCTGGGACAGAATCTCCTCAAACTTGGCCACACATTGACCATGCGAGGTTGGCGGGACTGGTTGCCACTGATTCCTTGATTTCTGCCCTTCTGATCTCCCCGCTCTTGACAAACTTTGTATTTGTGGCCTGGTGTGGCACATGAAACCGTTGGGTGCTGTGAAGATCAAAGTCCTGGGTTACAAAAGACAGGCGACCTGTCAGTCATGCACTTCCAAAACTGTGACAAGGATACCTAAGTAAGCCGCTCAGCGGACCCTGTGGTGAAAGCTGCCATCGGCGTGCACTCGTTTTGGCTGTTCGTTCAGTCAGTTACGTTGCAGGGGGTCCGGCCACTCCTCATTCGCCTTTTTGGTTACCATCTCTGCAGCAGCTATCTAAACATTTCAGGCCGCTTACTGTCGTTCTGTTTTCAGGGAAGTCTCTGTCCACATTCTTTGTTGTCTATATAATGCTTTTACCACAAAAAAAAGAGACTTCATAAATCCCACCCTGTGTTCCCCCCGGGAGACTCTCACAGTGATGCTGCTTCTCAGAATAGCAGCGGAAATATCTGAGCTGTGAACCGGGCCGTGGGCTCGGGACTGACGCACTGCTTTTTATTTTGGTGTTTCCAATTCAAAGCCAAAGAATGGAATCTCTCTCTCTCTCTCTCGCGTGTGCCCACTCTCTCACTCTCTTTCTCTCTGTTGCGTGTGCCCACTCTCTCATTTTCACTCTCTCTCGATCGCGTGTGTCCACTCTCTCTCACACTTTCTATCTCACGTGTGCCCACTCTCTCTCACACTTTCTATCTCACGTGTGCCCACTCTCTGGCGCACTCTCTCTGTGTGTTCCTTTTGTGATTGTCCATCTCACACCTCTTTTGGCACCACAGGTTAAAAGTCTGCCCGGGAGCGTCATCTTGGAGACGGACAGTGACCAGCAGCTGTATTCCTGGACAGCAGACTTGAAGGACTGTATGAACAAGGGGTAAGTCCTGAGCGCTGGCGCCATGTAGTTTGGGCTGAAGGTCTTTAGGGTGCTCAGTACCACGCCCATGGCCCCACACACACACACACACCCCATCTTGTAAGGTGATTGTGAGTCTGTTGAACCTGAAGTGGTGAGCCCTCCCACCATTGGGCCTAAAAGGTTTACACGTTGACAAGAGCGAAGAAACGCGTCAAGTCGTCCCAGCACCATACGCTATATTGCAGCATACAGTGGCACGAAGTAACGTTACCCCAGGTCCACGGGGGGAAGAAACGGATTCGTCTCATCGCATCTTCTGAACCACTTTTCCTTGTGAGATAGCAGGTCCAACCCAGAATTCCTTATCCCCACCTACAGATTCTTTGGGAATTCCCAGGCGTACCCAAACCAGCTGCCAGGTCTGATCCCTCATGACAGGGAAGAGGACCAACCGGTAAGCTGGGAGTTTGTCCACCATGGACCAAAACAGCATTCAAGGAACGGCTGGCGCCACAGCTCCACTTTGTGGAACTCTCAAGAGAAGATAAGATCTCAAGATAGCTGAACCCTCCTGCACATTGGGAGGAGTTACCCCCCTCACCCCTAGAGTGCAATCCAGATAATTAATTAATAAATAAGTGAGAAGAGCAACTTCTGTTACAGAGAGCAGGAGTACCGCATGTCCAGGGTATAAATCAGCTACTAGAAGAAGATCGGAAGACAGCAGAGTCCAGACACCAAGGCAAAACTGGTTTGGAAGCCACGGTACCATCTGCCAGGTATAAGAGGGACAAAGAGACCATGGGACCCCCCACAGTGCTTGATAAAGGGGTCTTGAATGGAGGCCTGAGAGGTCCTGGTGATCTCTTCTTCTGAGTGTGCTATCCCTTGTAGGACCTTGTGGTCAGAGACGCTGCAATTCATAAATCAGACTGTGACGCTCTGCCCATTGTGAGTGGCACACAGTTTCTTGGTGATGTCAGCTGATCTCTCTTGCTCTGTGTCATCGCCCCCACGGCAGTCCCCCAAAGTTTACAGATCCCTGAGGTAGCATCGCTCCACATTACCTCAGATAACCTCAGAGTGTCCTCAGGTCCCATGATGCCCTCCTCCACACTGCTTCAAGCGACCAGAACTACGCTCAACACTCCAGATGTGGCCTCACTCTAGTGTGTTATACTGCCAGACCACAACGTCCCCCCGATTTTATGTTTAATTGTTGGGCCGTGAGTGACTGCTTCACACTGGGGACCAATTCAGAGGACACGGCTGACCTGAGTTCTGCTATCGGCGGCCATCTTCAAGAAATCTTTGCCCCCAAAATCAGTAAAATCCCAGAAATTGTCGATAAGCCCCGTTGGGCTACCTGCTTCCTGCACCAGAAGTGGCCTGGCGCATCTCAGCACCTCCCGTTTTAAATCGGCCATTCAGTTTGTTCGAGTCGGAGAAATTCAAGGCCTAATTTTGATTTGCTTAACTCCACCGAAGGCCGGCTATACACGAGGAGGAGCGCAGCGTGAAGCCTCCTGTCAAGTCGTTGAGCCTGAGGATGGTCAGGAGACGCGCGTTCTGCTCTCTGACCAGCAGCTCACGTCGCTTCTGTTAAAAGCGTTGGCCTTCATTTTGTAATTCTGAGGCGGGAAATATTCTTGCAGTACGAGCTTCATCCATCGCAGGGATTCTTCTTCATTATTTTTCACGCCGTTATCTGCAATCCGTGGATTTTACTTCCCAAACCACACACTTTTCCCGGGACCTCTCACTGAGCCCAGAATTTCATAAAAAATGGTGTCCCTGGCCCAGAACGCGCTCTTTTTTTGGAGATCCACGTTGTTCATTTTTATGGTTGATGTCCACTTTGACGTTGTGATTGTTTTGTTTTTTTTTCTTTTCCATCTTTGCAGGTCAGACGAACCTGGCGGGGACAACCAGTCTGCGTCTCAAGCTGATGTCATACCCGCTGTTGGAGAAGGCAGCTCAGACTCCATCAACCAAGGTAAGTTGGGAACAGTGGTGGAGGAGCCCACACCAGGTATTGGTCATTGGTCCAAGTTAAGTGTCTTCTCTTTAAATGTCCCCAAAAAATGAGAACACTTCACATTTGGGGACTTGTCAAGGGCAGATCTTGTACAAATATTACAAAGTTTGTCTTCACATAAAGAATCACATCCACGGTTTAGGGACCTTGAAAATCTCGGCTTTATGTTGTTCCGGATGATTTTGGTTGAACAGGACAGACGAGCTTCTTGGTCTGAAGGGCCTGTTCTCGTCACAGTTCTCGTAATGCTCATGGCGGCCAGGAGACTGACTGAGTGACTACATTTGTATTTTTTTTGGTTGATCTCATCCTCCTAGAAATGTTTTGGGGTTGCAGAGATGATGTCAAGTATGGGGAGACTTGTTGTTCAGGTGGTAGGCACGCAGCTCAGCTGCTGGTCTTTCCGATGTATTTTTGAGGAACATTTGGGCTTTGAATGGAGAAGACGGCCATGTTTGGCCACAGAGGATCTGTGAAAGCACAAGTTCCTTCCCAGCGACTTTTTTGAGAGACCTGTTAGGTTTGTGGCTCCTGTGCGTGAACAAGCTGGAGAAGAGGTAGATGGTTAGGGTGGTGATGCCAGGCTCCTCTTAACCGTTCTTTGCTCTCAAATCTCTAGTTTTTGGAGCCAACTACACGCTTAGATGAGTTTTCCCGACCTCAAGGTGGAGATGAAGGCCCCGTTACAGGCCTGTCTCTGTATTCTTGACTAGGATATGTCTGATCTCATTTTGAAGACCTCATACTCAGAAATGCCTGTGGTTTCCGACCGCATTACTGACACCAGTGAGATCTTCCTTCATGGCTCTACTTGTAATTATCAGAAGAGTCAGCCTTGTTCCACTTAGTCATATCCTCGTGTAGGCCAGTCAGATCTGCCTGGCGACACCTTTGTCCCCTAAAAAGCCAGACACGGCTGCGGTGTCCATCTTCTTCCAAACCGACGGTTTGCAGCAGGCCCGAGTGGCTCATTTTTGAATTATTCCCCCAGGTTCAGCCCTTTTAAAGTGTGCCTTTTGTCATTTGTCCAGGTGCAGTACATCTGCCTTTTGTGGCCCAGCTCTACCACAAGACGGACCAATTCCTCTCCTCCTACCCCTGGTTCCACGGGCAGATCTCCCGCGTCAAAGCTGCCCAGCTGGTGCAGTCGCCAGGACAAGACGGACACGGCGTATTCCTGGTCAGACAGAGCGAGACCCGGCGCGGGGAGTACGTCCTCACCTTCAACTTCCAAGGCAAGGCCAAGGTAAACCAGATGTGGGCCCGAGGTGGTCTTCTCAGACGTGCCCCTGACGGCTCACCTTTATTCTAAGCTGTACGTGTGTGTCTCTTCAGAAAGTTTTGAGCCCCCTTAAGTTTTTTTTTTTTTCTTCACCTTTTTGTTATGTGGCATCGTTTTAAATTCATTTGTTCCCACATCAAACGGCACACAAAACCCCAGAATGCCAAACTGAAAGGAGAACTGTAGACCTTGTTATGAATTTACAGTATTATAAGACTAAAAAGTCACACTGACATGAGTTCTCAGACCCTTGGCTATGACGTTTGAAATGTGGCTCAGGTGCATCCCATTTCATTGATCATCGTTGAGATGTTTCTACACCTTATTTGGGGGTCCATTCGATGGACTGGACCTGCTTAGAAAAAGCACACATGACTGTGAAGGTCCAACACTTGAGGGGAAAAAAAACAGCCATGAAGTTGAAGGAATTACCTGCAGAGCTTAGAGACAGGAGATCGTGTGGAGGCTCAGGTCTGGCGAAGGCTGCCAAAAAAGACCCGTCCTGGAGCAGTGAAGGTGCCCAAGTAGATCACAGCCTCCATTGTTCTTAAACAGATCAAGTTTGGGAAGAACCGCGACTCATCAAGTTTGGCTGGGAGTGAAGCTCCAGGATATCGGTGGATAAGGAGACCAAAGTAAGAGAGGCAACCAAGAACCCAATGGCCACGGTGCTCCAGAGAAACCTGTGTGGAGAGAGTAGAACCTTCCAGAAGGATGACCACCACTGCGTTCAATGATAGAGGGGCCAGTGAGAAGCTGAGATATCACGTTGACCTGAGTATTCAGACTGCTTTGCTTTTGTCTGAGGGGCAACCCATTCTATTGATCATCAGCGAGATGTTTGGAGTCCTCCTGTCATCACTTCTGTTGACTGGACCGATTAGGAGATTCACTCACCGATCTATAGAAGGTGTCCCACTTGAGGATGATTCAAACCTTGAGGTTGAAGGAGTTGCCTGCTCATCCTAGATTCTGGATTTTGACAAAGTGCAAAGCTGAGAGGGGAAGCATTTCTGGAGCAGTGAAGGTTCCCATAATTCTGAAATGGAAGAAGTTTGGAAGAACTGCCACTCGTACTGGAGCCTCTCCTCGCAGCCCAACTGAGCAATTGGTGGAGAAGGAGACCAAAGGACCCAATGGCCACTGAGCTCCACAGAAGCCTGTTGGGAGATGGTAGAATGTTCCAGAAGGACAACCACCACTCTGCTCTATGATAGAAGCAGATACGAGTATGCAGACCCTCCGCTTTGGCTCAGGGGCATCTCATTCTGTGGGTCACCGTCGAGATGTTTCAACGGCGTGTTTGGAGTCCACCAATCGGTAGACGGGATATGAATCAGGGTGGATCTGCATGGAGATGGGAGAATATTCCACTAGGACAGTCGCCACTTGCATCACCTGCATAGCTTAGAGACAGGAGATAGTGTGGGTGGACGTTTAGATCTGGAGAAGGCTGCAAAAAACCTGTCCTGCAGCAGTGAAGGTGCCCGAGTAGACAGGGGCCTCAATAATTCTTAAATGGATGAAGTGTGAAATGACCAATGGAGGGGGCAAGAAGGGCCTTCGTGGAAGGGAGGTGACAAAGGGCAGAGTTGCATTTCTAGAGTAGTGAAGGTTCCCATAATTTTGAAATGGAAGAAGTTTGGAGCCTCTCCTTGTAGCCCAACTGAGAACCCAGTGGCCAATGAGCTCCATTGAAGCCTGTGTGGAGATGGTAGAACCTTCCAGAAGGATGACCACCACTACGCTCTATGATAGAAGCAGACACGAGTATGCAGACCTTCAGGGGCATTGCATTCTATGTGTCACCATCAAGGTGTGTCTACTCCTTGTTTGGAGACCACCTGTGCTCCATTCATTTGATTGGACTCGGTTAGCTGAAGGCACACAGCTGGCTATAGGAGGTCCCACACGTGACGTCAAAGGAGTTGTCTGCAGAAATGGGATTTTGTATGAAGCAGACGGAGCAGGGTGGATCGTTGTGGAGATGGGAGAAACTTCCAGAAGGATAGTCGCCAGGTTTAGATCTGGAGAAGGCTGCAACAAACCCGTCCTCAAGCAGTGAAGTGAAGATGCCCGAGTAGACAGCGGCCTCCGTAATTCTTAAATGGAAGTGTGAAACGACTAATGGGCCTTGGTGGAAGGGAGGTGACCAAGAACCCGATGATCACTCTCATTGAGCTCCACAGAACCTGTGTGGAGATGAGAGTAACTTCTAGAAGGATAGTCAGCACCGCACCACTCCAGCAACGTGGGCTTTATGACTGATGCCTGTCTTCGGGTAAAGACACGTGAAGGACCCTCAGACTGTGAGAAACGCCATCCTCTGCCTCTGATAAAACCAAGTTTAGTGTCTCGTGTGGAGGAAATCGGGCGCCGCTTATCAGCAATACAACGCCAGCCTTAGTGGTGCGGCTTGGACGTTATACCATCATGGACTTGGGGATTGGACAGAGTTCTGGGAAAGCTGAATGGAGCAAAGTCCAGAGATGACCTTCATGAAAGCCTGCTGTGAGTGCTGAGGGGCCGAAGGTTCAATGACCCAAAGCACAAAGTGCAGATGAGCCGGGATTGTCGGGCCGGTCAACTCTGGTAATGTTGTTGAGCTGAACGTCTGAGGAGAGACCTGGAAATGGCCGTCCCCCCGATGATCTCCATCCAGCCTGAGAGGATCTGCAGAGAAGAATGGCTGGTGATGCCCACATCGAACCCAAGAAGACTCCAGGCTGGAATGGCTGCCAAAGGGGTCTGAATACTCGTGTCAGTGGGGTTGTTACATTTTTTTTTTTTTTTAAATAAAATTTTTCATTCTGGGATATTGAGTGTTGCTTGATGAGGGAAATGATTAAGTTGAAATGATTTTGGCACACCACAAAATCTGAAAAAGGTGCGAGGGGGTCTGACTACGAACTTCGTACCATGGAGATGAGAATGTTGAACGGGTTATGGGAGTGAAACTCCAGCTTTTAACGCCGTCGTCATCTGCTGACGTGGTGATGGTCTCCACTGTGGCCATGCTGGGTGATGACACAGGCCCACACCTTCACTGGCAGACACTGTTGAACCTGATGAGGACCCCCTGAGTCAGACGCTTGAAAAGAGGAGGAGGAGCGGTGCGGTGGGGTGGTTAAGGCTTTGGCCTGCAGACCCTGTGGCTGTGCGCTCAGATCCCACTTCCTGACACCAGTGTGTGTGACCTTGAGCGAGTCACTTCACCCACCTGCCTGTGCTCCCCGTTGCAAACACCAAAAATGATGGAACCCATTGCATCTGAGATGTTGGCCTCCAGAAAGGCATCTGCCAAATAAGTGAATGAAACTTGGAGTCAATGGCGAGGGTCTTCTGTCCCTTACAAAACATCAGGCAGCTGCTCCATTAAAATGTTGGTGCTTGAACCCATTTACTGTCTGGTGCCTCCTTCCAGGTCCTGACCCCCAGCGGACTGACTGACTGACAGACAGACTGACTGCAGGAGGGTCCTTTTTGCCCCACCATACTGACTTATCTTAACCCCCTTTATGCTTTGCAGCACTTGCGCCTCTCACTGACAGACCGAGGTCACTGCCGGGTCCAACACTTGCGCTTCTCATCGGTGGTTGACATGCTCAACCACTTCCAGCTCTCGCCGATCCCGCTGGAGTGCGGAACACCGTGTGATGTCAAGCTGTCCAATTACGTGTTGGCCAACGCCCACTCCCAAGGTACTCTAGTCTCCTCTGTGTGTGTGTGTGTGTGTGTGTGTGTGTGTGTGTCTCGTAATTTGGGGGAGTGTGTACAAAATAAATCAATAAAACGGTCAAACAGTTGATGGGTGGGCGGCTCCGCTCACACACTTGACTTACGGCTGATTTTTTCAGTCCACGACCCACGAGTGAAGAGATGCACTGTGGGTAACAAAGTGTGAGCAGTCCATTGTAGCAGAAGGTCAACTGCCGTTTTCCACGTTTAGGGTCATGTGACCTTGACAGCGGGCGCAGGTCTCCTGGATGCTACGCTTGCTGGTTAATTTAACATACCAGGCTTTGGGACTTGGGAGACAAGAACCTTCCTCCGAATCTGGGGTGGTGGGCACATGTGCCAGGGCGCCCAGCTGAGATTCAAACCCGTGTCTATCCATTTTATCGAGTTTAGGACACTTTGCCAACTTCCTCTGTCCTGTCGTTGAGTGGAGAATCCGTTGGAGAGCCGCGTCCAGTCTGCACAAGCAGCTCCGTATTCCATGTCCTCTTCCATTAGCTCTTTTTTTTAGGACGGATTTGACTTCACTATGGGTTCAAAAAGGGGGAGCCTGAGAAACGAGGAATGGCGTTTCTTAAATTAGGGGTGTCTTCATCTGAGGTAGGTGGGCAACATTGAGGGGCCAGTCCCTGTTGTGTTTAATGGGAATAACGGATCATTTATTTTAGGCAGTTGACATTACTCCACTATCACGACTGGGGCAACTCGGGGTAGGGGGGGAACAATGCAGGTGCTGCTTCAAGTTGGGGGCCCTCAACCCACTATGGTGTTCCACTGAGCTTCTCCAAGGGGGGAAATGCCTTGATGACTGTCCCTGAATCTAAAAGAGAAAAGTTATGAAAGGAGTGAGGGTCTCGGACACTTACGGAGGGCAAGACTGCATCACGACAAACGAGAAAACAGCAGAGGTGATCCCGCCGTCGAACGTTAGATAAAAGAGAGCAGCAAGAGTTGAGCTGACAAGAAGCAGAAGTCTGACGTTCGATGTAAATCGTCGCAGAACGCTGCTGGTTTCTGTTACAAAAAATGGCCATGGGGTGGTGGTGCCCACTCTTATTGTTTTAATGTTCTGTCCAGTCCAAGAGCAGAGAGCCCTCACATTCAGAGCAGACGACTGACTTCAGTTGTTAAAGGACTTGTTGCTGTCGTCTAAACATAAGTGGAGAGAAGGTGAAGGGCAGGAGAATCGACCTTTACTGTGTGCCACCGACCCGGGCATCATAAGTGTGCCAGCTCCACCATTACAAGACTTGGAGTACTAAGTCTTTAATTATGGTGCCATGGCTGGAGGAGTTGTACTTCTTAGTGACCATTTACAGCCTGTGTCCTCCACCAAACCATGTGTAGTGCCACCTGCCATTAGTGTCACCCAAATTTGTGGGAGGGCCGCGGTTTTGTCTCAAGACTTTTACTGTTCCAGGGAGTGGTGGACCGACCTCCCTGTCCAAGTTTGTCTTTTCAGGGGACCCCCTTAATAGCCTGGTCATCTTTGGGAGTAGAGTCAGCACCTTGGAGTTGGAGCCTTTGGGCTAAAGAACTGCCTCCTTAGCCGAGGGTGAGAAGGGAGTGGTGGGATGTGAGGGTCTCCATTCCCCATTCCAGACTGGAGGCGATTATGTTTTGTCCTCCCCAGCCACTTCTCCATCTTATGGTGGGTGTTACGTCGTCCTCAGGGTCCGAGTTCAGCTTTCTCTATCCGCTAGCGACTGGTGAGCTTCATGCTGCAGAAAGCCTTTGTAATCATAAGAGACAAATGGTGGGGTGGCCGTGATTTGCTCACAGGTGGGGTCAGTCTGTCCACTATTTTATCTGAAGCCCCTGGACTTTTGCCAGTCCTATTGCTCTCTGTCCTGGACGGTTCTATGTTGGCTGTAAGAGCAGATGGGGGTGGTCTGTAAACCCAAGAGACAATTAATCCAGTCGAAGGGTCTCCCTTATCCTTACCTGTCGGAAGGTGTGACTGATTTCTCCTGTGGCTCCCCTGGCTGAGGGTGTGCTGTCATCTCAAGGTCCCCCGTGGTGGCTGCTGCTGTGGACGAGGTGGTGTACAGCGAGGGAGAGTGGGAAGGGGTTGTAGAGACCACTTTAGTGGGCAGAGGGCTGAGTGAGGAGGCTTCCAGTGCTTTAATGGCTACGTGTGTCCTGTAAGCTCAGGGTCCTAAGCTCACGACACTCTGCGAGCCAGGGCCCGTACATAAAGGGAGTGGGGGGGCGCGGTCCTTATTCTGGGCAGTAGTCGCCCCAATCACTCTTGCGGGGCTCCATTGCTGATGGGAGAGTGCTGAAGTCCTGCTGCTGCTACCGACAGTGACGTGGGATTGGAGAGGAAGCACCCAACATTGTGTAGTCCCCTCGCAGCAGATAAAAGCACCTTGAGGGGCTCTCCAGTGGCTCTATGCGCAGAGGAGGGTGGTCTGTCCTCTTGAGGTCTTCAGTTCATATCCCACATGAGCTTCAGAGGAGCTCTTCTCTGCTTAAGGGGTCCAAGCCTTATGCCATTAAAGAGACCACTTTGTGTGTTTAAATCTGATGATTGGTCAGCAATGCAGAAGGAGGTCTCTGCTGTCACCACAAGCTCAAGAGTAAGGTGGTCTCAAATTAAAGTGCTGCTGTTGTAGATGAGGGTAGTACATGACTGCCCTTATGATCTTTATGCTATTTACAGTACGGGGTCCCCTTAAAGAAGATCAAAGTTTGGTTTGCCACTGCAGTTCTGGGGTGGAACTGAGGGTCCCATATTCTCCAAATCTCACATTCAAGTGGCACTACAGCCCCAGAGAATGAATATTTTGTGTTGCTGGAGAGGACCCTTGCTAGTCGTACAGTGCGTCTGATTGGCCACCATGGTGGCAGGAGGTCTTTGGTGGCTCCCCTGTGGCTGCCGGATGATGATGAGGATGAGTAGCTGTGAGGAGAGCTGGTTATCATTATGTAATATAAGAATCCATCATTACAGACAAAAGTCAGATCAGCCACTCTACAAAAAGGGGGGCTCTATGGTGGCTCCAAGTACTGAGGCAGGTGGGCTGTGATTCCATCTTGAGATCAAGTCCCACCACTGAGGTTCGAAGAAGTGCCCTGAAAGTGTCTGCTAGCCCTCCTTATGTGGTGGAGAAGCTCTATGTAGAGATAAGAGACTGATCCGCTGCTGCAGTTTTAGGGTCTCTTGGGTGGCCCACAGAGATAAGGCATGTGCTTAAAGACCCCCAAGGTCCTGAGTTCAAATCCCACCACTGGGGTAAAAGAGTGCCCAGTAAGTGGGTGCAGGGTGCCTTTATGCGGGGATGGGGGGGGAGAGACAAAACTCTCTTCAGTCTTTGCTGAAAACAGGGCTCACTGGTGGCTCAAGGGGCTACAGAAGGTGGTCTGTGAGCTCATAACCCTCAGCTCAAATCCCACCAAAGGAAACTGGAAGGAGCCCACTGGATGTGAGGGTGGGTTTCTTCTACCTGTGCAGTTAAAGGGTCTCCTTGTTGGCAGGTGTGTGCCAGTGGCCCTTATGCTGGGGTGCAGGCTCCTTTAGCAGATAAAAGCCTCCTCAGCTCCTCTCCTAGAAGTGGCTCACCAGTGGCTCAGAGGGCTAAGGCAGGTGGTTGGTGATCCTGTGACCTTAAGCTCAAATCCCACCTGGGGTAGGAAGGATCCCAGAGACAGGGGGTAGCAGTCCTTATGCTGGGGCGCAAGCTCCTTTAACAGATAAAAGTCTCATCAGCCCCTCACTACAAAGGAGCTCACCAGTGGCTCAGAGGGCTATGGCAGGTGGTCAGTGATCCCAGAGTCCTGAGATCAAATCCCAGTGGTGTGATGGATGACCATGGTGGGCTAAAAGTACACAGTAAGTGTGTGTGTGACTCTTTATGCTGAGGAGGAGCTCTCTGAGTAAATAAAAGTAAAATTCAGCCATAAAATAAAAGGGGATTCTGGTGGACTGCTGCCCTAAGAAGGGGAGTCCATAATCCCAAGGTGCTGAGTTCAAATCCCACAAGGGCCAGTAGTGAAGGTGGGAGAGATGTAATCCTTATGCTGGGGCGCAGGCTCCTGGAGCAGATAAAAGTGTCCTCAGCTCCTTTACTAGATGTGGCTTACCAGTGGCTCAGAGGACTAAGGCAGGTGGTCGGTGATCCTGTACTCCTCAGCTCGAATCTCACCTGAGGAAGGTGGTCAGAGAGTCCCAAGTTCAAATCCTACTCAGGGTAGGAAGGAATGGAGATGGAGGACACCAGTCATACTTCTTATGCGGTGCAGGAGGCTCTTCAAGTAGATAAAAGTCTCCTCGGCCCTTCACTAAGAAGGGGCTCACGAGTGGCGCAGAGGGCTAAGGCAGGTGGTCGGTACTCCTCAGCTCGAATCCCACCTGAGGAAGGTGGTCAGAGAGTCCCGAGTTCAAATCCTACTCAGGGCAGGAAGGAATGGAGATGGAGGACACCAGTCATACTTCTTATGCTGTGCAGGAGGCTCTTCAAGTAGATAAAAGTCTCCTCGGCCCCTCACTAAGAAGGGGCTCATGAGTGGTGCAGAGGGCTAAGGCAGGTGGTCGGTGATCCTGTACGCCTTAGCTCAGATCCCACCTGGGGAAGGTAGTCAGTGAGTCATGAGTTCAAATCCTACTCAGGGTAGGAAGGGAGATGTCCTGGGACAGCAGTCATCTTCTTTTGCTGTGGAGGCGTCTCTTTTAGTAGATAAAAGTCCAACAGGCAGAGGCAAAACACAGGAATCCCAGTGGCTTACGAGGTAGAGATGGGGCTCCAGTGATCTGAGGGTTGTGTGTTCAAGTCCCACCACAGGCAGAGAGGCAACACTTTTGACCGCGTAGTTTCCATCTTTAAGAGGAGGGTGATGTGGTATTACAAGTGGTCTTCCATGTAGCACTGGTCACAGATGGCAGGTTCAATGCCCATTCAGGCCAGAGAGAAGTGCGCTACCTTCAGGGCTAAACCAACTTTGAGCACTGAGACAGAAGAACACTCCGCCACCTTGAAGGAAGTCTGCTTGGCCTCCAACCATCGGTGAAATCTTCTCAAAGACCACAGCGGCTGAAGTAACAAGTGACACTTGAGTGAAGTCCTAGGTAGAGACACAGCTCCCATCTACCCCTGCCTAAGTCAAGCTGCACCAACACTGGTGACACACAGGAATGGAGGTCAGGGTAAATGGTGGTGAGCACAGATGAGTTTCTCAGTCGTGACCTTCTTAACAGCCCACTTCAGGTGTAGTTGACCCCAGGTCTTGAAATCTGCAGCCCAACTCCATCGAGCAGGGTGACGTCCCTCTTGCGGTGCCGCTCGGGGAAGCGAAGCCTCAGTAACAGGATGGCGGCGTCACATAAAACGTAAGGTGCCCTTGTTCAAGTAGGACCTTGTAACAAAAGGAGTAAAGGCGGGCGCTCCATGTGCACAAAGTGAAGACACCTGTCTGCAAGAGCAAGGCAGACACGAATGCAGTCAAGTCTCATTTTGTGGAGATTGGGGCTCCGTTAGGGTGGTCCCGGCCGAGCCAGAGAACTCCAGCATGGTAAGAAGTGCCAAGAGATGTGCCATCTTCAAAGGAGGAGCAGTCGGGGGCACAGCAGACACAAGGCGCGTGAGACCACTCGGACATTTAGCAGCTCGAATTGCCAGCCTGCCTTCATCTGAAGGTTTAAATATAAAACCAGACGTGAACTCTGACAAGCATTCATTTAACACATGGCACAAGGCGGTGGTCCTCGCCCGCCTGACTCCGAGAGACCGAGAGTAGACCAACACAATCCTTGTGAATAAAGAAGAGGAAGACCTCGGTATGGGCGAGGATGTGTGAGGGGGTAGTGATGGCGGGCTTACCCGCACTGAGCTGCAGCTTGGATGATGCAACACAAACTCAAGACAAGCAATGACACATTTGGACAACTTTGGATCAAATAAGGGAGGGCAGGCAGTGCAGTCAGTGAAGAGATACTTAGCAGAAACATGGAAGACAAACCCACCCCCTGGAACTGTGTGGCGAAAGTGAAAATGGGCACCATGACAACCCCGATGCCATCTGGCATCTCTTCAGACCGGTGACAGTACTGTATCCACAGATGGGGCCAAAGCTTTGAACGGCACGGCAGGAGGTGGGCAGTAATAAAGCGGTGGGGCCTACACAAGGACAACACAGGACAAGACATCAGCCTCCATGTTTGAAACCCTAACCCTAACAGAGTGGATGGACTTGCTTGTTCAGGATCCCACATTCACAAGTCGTCTGGTACACAATGGGGGACCTGCGGAAAGAAATGGTGACAGACTTAAAGCAGGCCAGTAGGTCGGACGTTAAATCCACCCCCAGAAGCCCCTCGTCACCTGTCGCATTTGTCCACCATCACCGTGAGACTTCAGCGTACAAGACGGTGTCAGAGGTGGAGGGAGATGAGCACACAGGTAGGCGCTGCTCAGCATCCATGATACACACTGTGAAGTGACAGCAGATTATAGAACTACAGTGCGTGACAACATACTGTACTGGAGACACCAAACCCAATCAATCAGCACTGTGCTGCAGACACGCTAAGGAACTCCAGAGACGTGTTTGGGTGCTGCTGAATACGAGAAGCAGCAGACAAATAAAAAGTTAACAGTATAACAGTCGAAGTAGGGGAAGTTCACAACTTAAAAGAACACTTTATTACTACTAATGTCTCAAATGCCATCTGTTGGAGGGACACATGCAAATATTTTTTATTAAAAAATGCACTCCAACAGATGGTGCAACGCCAGTGTTAATGCTGAGGTCTACTTTCATTATTTCAGTTCCACTCCGTCTTAGCCGGGCACTACAGCTAGTCAATAAAACACCACCAAACTGCATTTAAAAACGAAGGCTGGCCTAACGGACCCTCTTGCCTATAAAACTGAAGGCAGGCCTGACGGACCCCCTGCATTTAAAAACTAAGGCTGACCTGACAGACCCCCTGCATTTAAAAATGAAGGCAGACTCGATGGACCCCCTGCATTTAAAAACTAAGGCAGGCCTGACGGACCCCCTGCATTTAAAAATGAAGGCAGACTCGATGGACCCCCTGCATTTAAAAACTAAGGCTGGCCTGACGGCCCCTCCGCCTAAAGCTCTGTACCAGTGGTCTGGACTGGTCAGAATAGCTGCTGGCTTGACGTGGACTCAGGCCTCTGATTCGAATGGCAGTGCTTTTTTCAATTCAGGCCTCTCTACTTGCCACCACGTAACAGACGCCCGACTCCGGTAGCCACTCCGACTCGCTGCCATTCGCACTGAAGATGAGCAGCAGCAGAGACGACACCTCAGTTCTTAGAATACGTAGAGCCGAAAAAAACAAAAAGAAAAAAAAAAGCTGGGAGGGAGAAAAAAAAAAAGTCAATGTCAGCCCTGAGAAGGTGTGTGTGTGTGTGTGTGTGTGTGTGTGTGTGTGGAGCCTGCAGCGAGAGGCCGTCCTCCATTCAGACTGTTAAAGCCACACACAGTCCTTGGCAGGAAGTTCTCGGTGAAGTTCTCAGAAGCGCGTTGCTCTGTTGTTGTTCATTTGTGTTCCGAGTAAGTCCCCTTTTACACACCAGTGGTTTAAACTGGACGTCTAATCTAGCCCCCTGACAACACACACACAGCCTTTCACTCTGTGGGTGGCACTTGTTGACCAGGTCAAATACCAGCAATAATTCTAACCGTATGCAACCCTGATGGCCACCTGAACACTGCATGGACTTGTGAGTGGAGCCATGTGTGTGTGTGTTTGACGGTCACTGACTACTGAGCAGACCCTTTGGCACGTACAGCAGGAAATGGCGAACGGTCACTGCACTGGAAGGAAAGAGTTTGTGAATTCCTGCCATACGTTTGTGCCTGAACCTGCCGTGTCGAAATCTTCAAGCCTGTCTCTACACTTGAGTGGGTGAAGACGTTCAAGTGCTGACCCCGTTTTTGGGGGCTGAGGGAAAAGTCAGTACAATGGGGGGGTCTTGCATAAAGTTAGGTCTATTAAGACTTTGGACACGGATGCGATTTTTCTCATTTCTTTCTCTGTATAGGATTTGAAGTTAAGAGGTGACACAAGTGCAGACTTTC
This sequence comes from Polypterus senegalus, assembly GCF_016835505.1. NCBI lineage: Eukaryota > Metazoa > Chordata > Cladistia > Polypteriformes > Polypteridae > Polypterus > Polypterus senegalus. The sequence continues at coordinate 71,103,424 of NC_053165.1, forward strand.
AGCTTTCATTATTTGGGATTAACAAAGCGTTGAGCTTTCAGAAATGCCGGCCACTCCATTGCAAAGTAAAAAGAACAGAGTAATAGAATATAAAACAGAAGCATCGTTTTAATAATGACTGCCTGAACTCTGAACCCACGGCCGTCTCTCTGCCGCCGTCTTCAAGTGCTGCTTGTTTGTTGGACTTTGTGCCATCAGTTTAGTGTTCAGCAAGTGACCTGCATGTCCAGTTGGATTGAGATCAGTTGATGGACTTGGCCAGTGAAGAATATTCCACTACTTTCTGTTGAAAAGCACTTGGTTTGCTGTCCCAGTATGTTTTGGCTCATTGTCCATCTGTACTGTGAAGAGTCATCCTGTCAGTTTTGCAGCTTTTGTCTGAATCTGAGCAGATAGTATAGCGCCCGTTATACTTCGGAAATCATCCTGCTACTATCGTCATAAACTCCAGTGACCATCTTCCACTAGCAGTCATGTATACCCATGCCGTTACACTGCCTCTGCCATGCTTCACAGATGATGTGGTATTCATCAGAACGTGTGACGTTCCTTCTCTTCTCCATACTCTTCTCTTGTCTGAATCTGAGCAGACGGTTAGTGCCCGTTATACTTTAGATATCATCCTGCTACTTCTGCCAGCAGTCACATCATCACTAAACACCAGCAACCCACTTCCTTTGGCAGTCATTCATGCCAGACGACACTTCAGGTCTAGCGCTGACCCTTTCTTTCTCCATACTTTGCTGATGTTGGTTTTCGTCTGACCAATGACTGGGTAGGTCGTGTAAGATGTTGTCTGCCAAAGTCGTGTCTGGCCTTGGTGTTCTGCACCTTGTGGTGGGCCCTCTTGTCCCGATCGGTGATGTGTCTGCCTCCTCAAGTGTGCTCTACTGGGGGGGTTTTCTTTGCAATCATCGACATGACTGGTCCTTGGTGGTCTCGCAGGCCTTTTTGGTGTTGCTGTGCTCTCCTGTACATTCCTTCTTTTTAAAGACATGCCAGACTGCCACCCCTTAAGTTTTAGCTCTCTCTGATACGGTTAGTTTGGTTTTTATCGTCTTCCTTCACCTCCATCGACACCTCACGTTGAGTTCCAGTAAATGGCTACCAAATGCAAACTCCATGGATTGAATCGACTCCACAGCTTTCATCTGCTTCACTTGTCATGGAATGACAAGGGAACGGTGGGCCACAGCTGCCCATGGCACCGCTCAACTGGCACACGGCCAGTTACTTTCGAGTCTCTGAAAATGGCTGAAGTTTCCAAAAGCTTAATGCCGCCCCTTTATTAATCCCATGCGCTTTGCTGAACTTCAAACCCACTGTGGTGCTACACAGCGAGAAGATAACACAAATTGCATCAATGGACCTAACATTACGCAAGACCCCCCAAATTTTACCTCTGCAACTTCTCTCAAATGCAACTTGTTGCAGAAAACGAGAAGGAATGCATTTGGTACGCCGAGGACGACCAAGTCTGGGTCACATGCAGGACCCCAACAGCTTAAGTGCAACATTCGCATTACAATGTTTTCATTTGAAAAATGCCGTCTTTGGAAAAAAAAAATAAAACGTTTACGAAACCAACCAAAAATGCATATGACTTGCATTACACGTTCACTTACACTGGGCAGGCGTGCATCAGAGGGAAACATAAAAATCCATGAAGGGAGGGGAACGCTGCTAGCATACAGCGGGCACTGACAGAAACGAGAAGTGGAACCGCCAGCCACGGGACCGATCACCAAACCGGAGCGGGCGATAAACAATTTGCCTTTCTGCGCTTGCATGCAGCGTTCCAACCAGGGCTGGATTAGGACGAAATTGGGCCTGATGCTGCAGTACAATAAAGGCCTTATTTTTTCTCGCCATTGGTGCATTCGACCCTCACCGTACCTGCGCACTCAGACCGACCGACGAGCCTTAATTGCTTGTGACCCAACCAGCCAGCCTTTATTGAACATGAAGAATAATAACGACGTCGTATCGTAACAACTCGAGATGAACATCAAACTACGGAACATCAACATTCAACAGCAATTGTCTGAAAAGTGCACTTAATGCAGAAAACCTAACAATGAAATACACACAATGTCACAATTCTCTTACGAAACAGAGTAAGAAAAAATAAATTGGCAGAGACATCGGGTCAAAGTGACTCAGTTCAGGCTCTTGAGGGTAACAACTTGTCCACGATTTAAATTTCATAATCGACCAGAATCCTGTCGAGGATTTTAAAAATTCTAAACGTCCATGCCAGGCCTGCAGGCCGCCTTTTACTTTCACCTTTACAGATAACCATTTAAATAGCCGTCGGTTTTTACTGTACAACTAACTTTCAAGGTGAAACATTGACTACGTGGCACTTACCGAACAGTAATAAAGTGGCAAGAATCCCCAAGATATTGCAAAAAACGCAGCTGAATTACTAAGTAAACTGTTTAACGTAAAATTGATAGCATTAACTTGAAATCTTCCGTTAACAATAAACACAACGACGTTATAGTTACGTCACAGCGCAAAGAACAATAGTAACTGCATAACAAGTAACGCTGTGTCTGGGCGTCTGAAAGTCAGACTCCAAATTTCATTCTAAGAATTATTTTGATGTTAATATAGCAAAGGAAAACTGTTCAGCTTCCGGAAAATTCTCATCTGGGCTTATTTCAGGAATGGGCCTAATGCTGCGGCATCAATAACACCCACCTTAATCCGGCCCTGCTGCCAACCACACAAAACACAACTCCTCGGTGTCTGTGATGTTGAAATGTGGTTTACTTTCATGAAAGGCGGCCAATCAGGAAGCAAGATGTTGAAATGCCCAGGATCCAATCAGGTCTGGGCTAATTAATAAGCACAGACCAATCAGAGGAGGGCTTTCTTGCTCTGCTGAGCGTTCTGAAGAGTCTCGGTGGTTGAACACTCTGGGGTGGCGTGTACAGAAGACGAATAAAGGAGTGTCTGAGTTTTTCAACACAAGCCTATCAGTGTGTATGTAAGCACGAGTGTGTGTGTCTTGGTTTTTTTTTTTCCTTCATTTTAGCACATTTCGGTTTTCAAGCTGTAAACGCCTAAGCGACGACGTCCCGCCATGGTAACCTGCTGCTCTTCTTTATTTTGCAGGTGGAAGTGCCTCCGGTGACACCGTCCTGATCCCCTTCTCTGTGCACAGGTGGAACTCGGAGCCCAGTTTGGCCCACTACAGCGCGACCAGCTGCCCCCGGGCACTTACACTTGACAGCCTCCACCAGCCCGAGCAGATCTTCCACGTGGTGTCTCCTCAAGAGCTCTCGGGGGCACTTCGGCGCAGTGACTCTTTGGGCCTGCAGGCCCGCCACCGTCCGCAGAGGGACTCCGATTATGAACTAGACCAGTCTTCCAGGGGGCGAAAGCGAGCCACTGACAATCAATATATGTTTCTTTGACACAATGCAAAAGTGTGCAAGAGTGTGTGAGTGTGCGAGTGTGTGTGTGAGAGAGAAAGAGAGAGACTGAGAGGAAAAAAAAAAAAAAAAACACAGGGAAGGACTGCTGGCGGGAGGGCACGGCCGGGGACTCCATTTATGAATGTATTTTAGGTGGGTGACCTGAACGGCGCCCCAGGACCCCGGGTTTGTCCCACCTGGGCCTGCGGCAGCATCCTCTCCCACACACACCTCAAAAGTAAGTAAATGAACATTTCTCAGTGTTAAAAGCTTTGCTCGCCTTGAAAATGTTCCATTTCCTTTTTTTAAACGGACAACTGACGTTGTCGATTTTTAAGGCAGTCACCCGGGGTTGGGGGGGCAGTAACAGCATTAAGCTTGTAGGCCTGTCTGTTAACTCTGCAGGGCTTTAGGTCTCAGCCTTCATGGCGGCTCTTCAACTAAGGCCCCCTTTCTTTCCATACTGTAGCTTCAAGCAATAAAAGTTAAGACTTGAGTACCATTAAGCTAACATCCTCTTCATGGTGCCTTTAATCTGGCTGGCTGGCTGGCTATGGTAAGGGAGGGACGGAGGGACGGACGGACGGAGGAAGGGGGCTTTCTGTAACCAGGACGGTAACCATGTCTGCGAGTGATGGACAGTAAAGACTTGAAGAACGTTCATCAGGTCCCAATCCTCTTTAACGCTAACCTAGAAACGAAGGCTCAGCTGGTGAGCGCAGACCCCCCTAAGGTTCATTCCCCCCAATTTTTTTTTTTTTTTTATTTATAATTTTTGATTCTCAGATGTCACCTTTTGCAAGGCAGGAACCAAAGAGGCCGACATTAGCAGCGACACTCATGTTTTGTCGTTCGTTATGAATGTTGGCTGTCCAAACCCGAGGCAGCAGGTAGAGGGTCCTCATCTCTTTTTTTTGTTCATTTAGACCTCTCCACTTGTAAAGCAGGAAAACCCAACATGCAAACTGGTGCCGCCATTTGCTGGCCCCCGAGGTGCCTAATGCTGTGTTGACGCGGTATCGGGACACTCGGCTTACGACGTTTCAGTGCATTCACATGATGATCCATTTGGACTATTCGGAGAAAGGCGAGGTCGCTGTTGATTTGTCACTTGGTCTGGTTTTCATGAACACGCAAACTCCACGCAGGGAGGACCCGGGAAGTGAACCCAGGTCTCCTAACTGCGAGGCAGCAGCGCTACCCACTGCGCCACCGAGATGAAAAATCACGAGAGAACTACGTACTCAGACACTCCTTGCAATTCCCAGCTGTACTTTGAAACAAAGAGTTTCAGTCACTGTAGCTGTTATTGTAACTTCCCAGCATTAAGTTTGGTTGAATGATATAGCGTGAGACCAGCTTGTTTAATAATGGACTAAAGTAAGTCTTTGTGGTGTGAAATACACTTCTCTTATGTCACCTGAAACCATTTTCAACCTTATCTTCTTTGGCTCTCAGATCTGAAGAAGCCATTTCTGGCCGAGCGCGTTCTACTCCATCTTCTATAAATAACTCAGGTGAAAGGTTCCAGCTTATGTTGTTATCTCTAACTTGACCGCCCCATTCCCGTTGACTCTCCATCTCTCCGGTAAGCCTGTCTGGGAGGCCGACTAGACGCAGCGTCCCAAAAGGCGAAGTGCAAACCTGTGCCCTGACAACAGTGCGGTGGCATTTGGTGCAACTAAAAACACCAGGCGCTTTGTAGTGATGGCAGACACTCTCTCATTGGAGGACAGAGATGGTAACGTTTATGATATAATAGAAGACTGGCGCCTAATGATGTGAATAATGTCCGGTGGAAACACATCTCGCGTTCCTCGTCTCACATAATCCAATTCAGTTCATGATTTAGACACCAACAACGTGCAGGGAAGTAAGTGTTCGCTACTCTGATGGGCTGTTTCTCTAAGAGTCAACAGTCTCAATTTGAATCTCAGGTTGACTCTAACAATATACAAGACGTAATAAAGTGAAAGACGACAACATTCTGGTATTTATTATATTTTGGTATGATATGATTTCAAGCATAGTGCCAAGGAAAGGCATTCATCTGTGCCTATAAAAAGCTAAGGGTCGTCATTCTGTTACACCAAAACTCGCCAACCACCAGGCCTTGGGCCTTCGTCTTGGTCAAGAGCTTAGGACTCGACACGCCCATTATGGTGCGAGGTACCTCGCCAACGTAATTGAGCCCCGAGCTCAGACTGCCACACGGGCGTGTGCCACAGCTGAGGGGAACAACACAGTGACAAGCGGATGTGTGCCACAAACAGCTTTGAGACCCACACTGACACTGACCGACAACTCTGTAACATGACAGTGCAGTGATTGGCACAGCAGACACCTGCTGGAGGGGAAGCCCACCCATTCTTACAGGAGCCTCACATCAAGCCAGACAGAAGGGACGTTTGATGCGATGACAGGACACTGCACCACATGCCAAAGTGACAGGTCAGCCTGACGAGCAACTCCGTAATTGACACAGTGACACGATGGAAAGAAAAGTGACACTGGACCAGCAGGTCTCCTAGTTAATAATCTCTATAAACAAATCAATCAGGAGGCAGGACTGTGCTTAACTGAGGACTGGGTGTAGGGGACGCTCAAGAGATGTCCTTTAGCACGGGAGGGCAGAAGCTCCTCCTGATGCTCTCTGCCTTGGCCACAACACTGCAGAGCCATTTCTCGATTCAGTCCGTTACTGGGGTGGGACAGAGCGGGACCCTGCACTGCTTGGCGTGACTGACCTGCAGGGACAGGAAAGCAGATCTGTTGGTGGCCTGCGCTCCGCTGTGCTGCTTTAGACAGCGACAACGCAGAAGATGCACAGGAGAACTTCAGATTTCTCCAGTTCCCTTAGATGGCGCCCTGCTTACTTGACCCAACGTTGGAAAAGCTGTGTCCATGGCAGATCTAACGAGATACGATGTCCAAAGCTCACCCTTGTCACCGTAGCCCTGTTTGTTATGGACTGGCGTGAAGGACGCCTGCCACTTCCTGCTGAACCGTCACAGGTCACTCATCCAGTCGTATGCTCACAACATGTGAAGTGCAAAAACGTTACAAAATAGACACTTCCAGAAAAATCAGTGGACACCCGTAAACTGGAAACCTAAGTCACACAGAACTGAGTCTTTGAATTGAAGACAGGACCCTTGACCAATGATACAGGGGACAGGCAAAAGGAGAAACATGTCAATGTATTTCCAATGTCGTTTGCCGTTGCACAGCATACGATCATCGACTTATTTTATCTCTGCTCTGCAAGAGTTCAAAAATTTTCCCGGCCATCACTACAAAACACATGTGGCAAAGAACGTGCCATTGTTGGGTGGGGTGCAGTTCAATATGTGACGTCACCCAAATGTCTGGGATGCCTCCAACAGCCTTCCTGGTTGAGATGGGCCACAGGGGCCATTAAAAGAGGAAAGCAAAAACTCTGGAGGTTCCTACGTCACTTACACGTCTTGAAGCTTCTTGAGGGGGTTTCATCCTAGCTAAGACCCTTTGTTTTAATATTACATTTTCATTTACCTCGAGTATTAACTTCAGAAGTTTACTCCCCCAAGAATTAACAGGGGTCTTCACGTAGACTTGGGATTTTCATTTGTTTCGGACACCCGACTAAAAAAAGCACATACGTTTGTTACGCCTTATTTAATAACGTAAGCAGTTTGCCATTTCGATTTTCACACATGTAAATGTAAATGAATCCTGGACGGCCTACCCTGGGCCAGCAAGCGCAGAATTCCTCCTCCACCTCCTTCTTGTTCCTCGGGTACATCGGTTGCCATCGCACTTGTTTAGTTAACCTGGGCTCCACTCGCCGATCTATGCATATTAAAGCCTTTCTGTTCTTCTTGTTTTTTACTACAACATACTTAACAAATAAATCTGGATTACTCTATTCAAACACACCTCCATGTGTGTGCTGCTGTGTGTTCAAGATGGAGGACTCGGACGGCCACCTGGCCAGCTAATTGTGCTCCGTTCTCGATTTTGCTATCTTTGTTTTGCCCCTTTTTACAGTGGCCAGAGGTTTGTAGATACTACACCATCACACTTGTATGAGTTGGTCCCCCACTCTTCTTCCCATAAGCCACTGCGGCAGGATGGTTAAGGCTTTGGACTTGAAGCCATGAAGTAGTGGGTTCAAATCCTACAGCCGATACTGTGAGACCACAAGAAAATCACTTCACCTTCCTGTGCTCCCAATTAAAAAAACCAAAAAAGAGAAACGGAACCTCCGCTGCCTCCAGTGCTGTATGTCACCTTGGATAAAGGTGTTGGCATCATCAGATGTCTGTGGGGAATTGTGCCCGTTCAGTCAGAAGAGCTTCCGTGAGGTCAGCTACGGAGGATGTCGGATGTGAAGACCACCTGACTCGCAATCGGCGTTCCAGTTTCTCCCAGACGTGCTACGCAGGGTTGAGGTCAGGACTCTCCACACGCCATTCAAGCTCCTTCAAGTCTTTATGGACGACAGAGGTGCTGGAACACAGAAGGGTCCTCGTCTGCTGTTGCACTAACAGTAGCGTTCACTGGCACCTAGGGGCCCGAGTCCAAACTCTGCCATTATCTGTCTTCCACTTTATAGGTGGCAGTCATCTCCTGCAGTTATCCATCAGAATGGCAGACGGTGAAGCCAGACTCCTCACTCCACGTACAGTCGTGTTCAGAATACTAGCAGGGTCTTCAAAAAAAAGTGAGCAAAGCTCAAAATCCTCATCGTAGCTCTTTATGTCCACACATTGGGTCAGATCTGCGTTAGTCCTTTACAATATGTGAAGAATAGGGAATATAAAAATCAAAAAAATACCAGTGTCTGCATTCAAAGTCAAACATTCACTGTATAAACTTAAAAATGGTTCAAGATTATGCTTTCCTTTAAATCACTGAAGTGAAATGTTGTTGATTCTGAGAAGGGCTGCACGTCTGCGTCGACCCCAGGACGACTGGACTCCATTCTTTAGTTCTTGTGCATTTCCTGGTTTTGCCCCCTGACACAACAAGCTTTCTATTGTATTAAGGTCCGGGGACGGGGCAGGCCGCTCCATAATGTCAATCTTGTCGCTCATTCACTGGTGTGTGTTTGGGGGTCATTGTCTTGGTGAAGCCCCCATTTCAAGGGCCTAAGGCAACAGCAAGAGCTCTTCAAGTATCCTGAGGTATTCAGAGTGATCCATGACCCCTGGTATACCATAAACAGGCCCGACACCCCATCTCATGTTGCCTGCGCCACCATCCCACACAGCATACTGTGGCACGAGTTCAGTGTTTGGGGGTCGTCTGCGGCCCCTTGGCCTAAAAAGAACGATCCTGCTCTCACAAAATGTTACGCCATTTCTCTTTAGGCCATTCAATGTGCTGTCACCTCTTCAGCTCACGTCTGTCTTTATTTTCCCCAACAATGGGACTCTGCGGGGGGGCTTCTTGCCGATGGCTGGGCTTCACACAGGCGTCTTCTGATTGTGACCCAGGTATTTGGGGGCAACTTTAGACCTTCTCTGATTTTCCTGGAGCTGATCACTGGCCGAGTCTTAGCCATTTTGGCTCTTCTTCGATCCATTCCAATGGCAGTTTTCCCCCCGTTTTCTTCCACGTCTTTCAGGTTTTGATTTGCCATTTTAAAGCATTTGCGATCATTTTAGCTGAGCGGTCTATCGTTTTCTGCACTTCTTTATATGTTTTCCCCTCTCCAGTCCTCTTTTTAATCAAAGTACGCTGTTGTGTCTCTGGTCAGCATGGACAGCATTTTCTGCCTTCCTTCAATAAATGAGGGCCGTAACTCCACACTGCTATTATTTTGAACACACGTCATGACTGTTGGTTTTCTATTACACTACTACTAGTCAATTATTTGCCATGTAGAAATAGAATTTCTACCTAAATCAGTGACTGATCAGGCTAGTTGTTTTGAACACAACTGTACCTACTGCTCCAGAGTCCAATGGTGGGTTTACACCACTCCAGTTGATGCCCGGCATTGCACATAGTGATCTTCAGTTTGGCCATGGAAGGCCATTTCACAAAGCTTCTGACGCACAGTTCTTCTGCGGATGTTGCGTAAGAGATGACAAGGAGGAGAAGCCATTTTCTATGGCGCTGCAGCCCTCTGCACCCTTGCCCTGCTAGTTTGTGTGGTCCACCATTCGGTGGCGGAGCTGCGGTTACTCCTTGGTGGCCCCACTTAAGAGTTGGCGGGGCAGACCTACAGCAGCACAAAGCAGATATCTGGTGACAGTTCAATACGACCCGTTCTACTGCTAAAGTTTGTCCATTGAGATTGTATGGCTTGATGTGATGCACCTGTTAACAATGAAACGCAGTCATGATCTCCATCCATAACCTCAAATAAATATGGTAGATGAGACACCAGCAACACCGACTCTCCAAAGTGTGGAGTGACACACAGCACAGAGCAGGGACATTGGTTCATTAAGGTGGCTTTGACTGAACACATCCTTCACAGAGCTGCACTGACCACAATGGAATACAAACAGCCTAGCAGCCATATGTTGCTTCTTTTACTCTAAGATTATTCTTTTATTAACCCCATGCTTGACTCGGGCTCAGAATTCTGTGTCATTTTGGTGAACCCCAAATCAGACTCAGGGTGGCATTTCATGGTCCGCTTTACAGTTTTAACCCTGAATAACCCTCAAGAGAGTATTCTGCTGCCATCTAGTGGATAAAATAAAATCATGAGCATCCAAAAGTTTATGTTCTTCCACTCTAATGTAACTCATCAATATTCATAACTGGGGCGGAGCTTTCAACTAAAACAAAATGATATGTACATGATAAGCTGTAAGGCGGATTTAGATCAAGAAGAAACTGTACCATCCGACGAACAACAGTGTGAATGGGTCAGCAGACGTTGATGCGGATGGTCAAACTGAGGAACGACATGGCACTGTATGAACAAACTGCCGGGACACCTTTGATGAATTCAGTCACCTGAAGGTTCACGGAGGTGCAACATTAGCTGCGTGGCAAAAAGGCAAAATGATTCTGATCAAGCGCAAGGTGAAGAGAGACATGAGTCTGCTACCCAGAGTTCACAATGAGGCAGTGGCCCATGTTCATGTCAGGGAAACGTGGAAGTCACTAAAAAGCCTTGGGCTGTGCTGGCCTACAATAGCAGAGAGGGCGCATCAATCAGGCAGGTCAGGCACCGAAATTCTACTCCCTCACTTGCAAAAAATAGAAAAAAATAAAAGTAAGCTGCATAAAGAAACATACATCTAGTGTTGTGACCTCAGGCTGTGCACTGGCGGCCATCTCAAAACATGTCACACAAAGGACGTGCACTCAATGTGCAGCCGTGGACACCAGACAGACCTCTTGTACTGTGCTAATGGGAACATTCTGGGATTTACAGGGTTCTGTAACACATAATAAACATTTGTTCTTATTGAAAAAATATTTGCTGGCTTGTTTTTCCTGGGATAAATGCGTAGGGGCTGCATATACATACATATACATATCTCTTTATATCTAATACGCTACGCTACTGTGGCTGTCCATATGTCTGTCCAGGATTTTAAATCACTTGTAGCTCACAAACTGTTTGACTTAAAATTTGATACACATATACTACGTGACATCTACTATCCGCTTTCGGGGTGATCATTTTTATTCCTCTTTTTATTTTATTGTAGAATCAAATCACAGCAGCAGGGTGGCATATGCATACTGGCACCGTTCTCATTCCTACCACCTTCACCATCACTTCCCCTATCTCTTTATATCTTAAGTTATTCTTGAGGCAGATTGAAGACTTAAGTGCCAGCTTAAGTGAAAAATTAAAGAAAATGTACTTAAGTAATTAAAACACAAACCCTGACTTAATCAGTTTTAATGCAAAAAGATGCCGACGACATAAGAGAAGAAGCGGGCCGCTAGGGTGGAGCAAAGAAGAGCTGCTGAGGAAGAAGCAAGCGCATCAACCACTGAGCAAACAAATGCTAAACGTACAGAGAAAGAGTCTGAAAACTAGGAATGCTCAAGTCAACTGGATTCACTGCACGTTATCGTACAGTGCGCCATTACTGGGGGGGTGTGTATATATATATATATATATATATATATATATATATATATATATGTATATATACACACACACACACAGTATACACATATAGATACACACACAATAAACATTAAAAAAAAAAATACATTAAAGTAAATTTTCCCTCACAGGTCATCATTATGTGCCAATTTTAGTCAAAGAAATACAAGTTAAAGGTTCATAGAAATAAAATGGCTAAATATGCACAAAGTTTAACAGACAGGTAAAAAACAGAGAATGTTCTATTAGTGAAATGAATGAATAAAATAAATAATATATATAAACCCTGGAGTCAAGTGGTTTTCCATTCCATTTTACGCTCACATAACGCATTTCTCAAAATGAGAACGGTGACAAATACGCCATTGGGCTACTGACCTGTAAAGAGGATTCGGGTTTGGGCCACTTGATTCATGACAGACTCACAACTCGCTCTTTCATTTCTTTAACCTGTTAAGTCATATGAAGACTTGAGTTAGTCAAGACTGCTGTCCTTAACCCGTGTTAGTTTTCTTTTTTACAAATTGCAACTCAATTTACAAAAGAAACACCCAATGAAGAAGGCAACTCACTTTACAACACATAACTGAAGACAGGGACACGAGATGTGCCAGGCTAACACAGCACACTTCACTCACTAGTACAGGATATGGTGCCACGTGACCCCAGTCGTGACTCACCGGCTAGCACGTCAGCAGGACAGCATGGGCTCCAGAACACAACGTTCACGACAGACACACCGCTACCTTCATTCATAGCTGTGCTCACGTCTCACAGGCCTTGCTTCCTCTTCTCGGACGCCGTGTCGATGTTCACAGGACTTGGCTTTGTCACGTTTTCTTACTTAAAGCTGCTAAAAATTACAAGTTCTAACAATTTTTGTCTCAAATTTCTCACTTAAAACCACAATGTGAATCAAATATTAAGCAAACATTTTCACATAATAATTACAACAACAACAATAATGCACATGGCCGAAAATCAGACATCAAACATACAAGATCAGTTTTTAAAACTTTTTTTATTTTTTAATTTCTTTTTTAAATTTTATTTATATTATCTACAAAGTAAAAGTTCTTTAACTTAAAAATTAATTCACTGTCTGGTGATGAGAGGTAAACTCCACAGTCAATTTATAAATAGACTTTTGTTTTTCTTGAAATGGGATTTTGCAAACTTCCTTTTATTTTCCTTTCCTTCTTTCCTGATTGGTTAGAATGATGAATCGTCTTCCAAGTCCTAGTCGGAGCAGCAGCAATTGACAGGTGTGTTAATTCGTTCACTAGATGAAGAGTTTTAGAAACATACCAGGCTAAGGTGAAATGACAAGAAACTTTGCAGTTCTCAGCAGTCGAGTCCAGAGTGTCAAATATGTACAACTTGATTACGAGAATTAAACGGGGAAATTTCCTTCACGTCGTGAAAAACGTCTTTAAGTCTGTCGACGGTCTGCCCACCGCAGACGGACCTCTTAGCATTCCTATGGACTTTACAAGAAAGCGGAGGGGGTTGGCAGGATGATCACGTAGCCATCGGTTTCTTTGGATCTGCTGAAGCAGGCTGAGAGTCCGTGGGAGGAAGCGGAACTCGGCAGCCGTTTAGTGTCTCCTATAACTGGGGTTGATGGTGGGTTTGCACTGAAGACGAGAAAACATAAATACAACATTCAGGGGGTGGGCGACACTTAAGAGGCAAACAAACAACCTGTAAAGACTGATTTGACCCACCTTGCAGTTTCATTAATATGTTCAAATTATTATTATTTGTTTTTTTATTATTTTATTTGCCCTTTAATGGCATACTCCACCCAAAAATGATCACTTCTTTTAATCTGTTACTTAGGCTGTATTGTTTGTAGTGATGTCAAGTTTTTATGGAAAATGGAGATAACACAGTATGATAGAACAAGCTTCAATGGTGAGCTACACTGAACCAACAGCAAACCCCACCAAAACAGCCATGAAACAAAATCTCGTGTCGCATGATCTAAATATGCTGACAACGTCTCCAACACGTATTCCTGTTAAGACGTTGCTAAACAAAACGTTTCTGGACAACACTCTCTCGTTGGTGGCTAACGACCGGCCTTCTCTGCTCCATGGTGGTAAACACCAGAGACAGACAACAAAGTCTTGATAACAAAAGGACTTGACACATTTCTGTAGCTACACCCCTGTGAGGGAGCAGCGCCAGGACATAAACACGGAAGGATGTTGCAGCAGCGGCCGGACACACTGGATAGACTTGGGAGACTGGAAGGACACGACAATGGGTGACTGCCCATTACAGACACAGCCTCCCCCTGTCTGGCGAGCCCCAGTTTGAATGCCTGCATTGGAAGGGGCTGCCCTGTCAGGTCTGTGGGAAATCGTATTTTGATTGTACGAGAGTCAATGTGGCCCTGCCTAAACCAGACGCGCTCGCTTTCCAGAAGCAGTAAATTGAGCAATGGAAGTACTCCTGGATCGGGAGTTAAAACAGAGGCCCCCTACCCCAAAGTTTACCTGGAGGGTCAGAGTCAAGGTCTGCACTTTTCAACTAAACCGTAGTAGTGTGGACGAGGCCTTGGATTTTCATGAGACTGCACCTCAGAACAGACCTTCTGCCTGTTGAAGCACCTCAGATATGGGCAAACACTTTCCTCCCGATTGGGTTTCCACTCGCTTTTCTTTAACCGTTTGTCTCTAACCGCACTCCTTTTTCTCAGAGGACACTCCATCACGTTGATGTGATTACTACGAATGAGGCAGGTTTTCGATCCAAAACCTCATTTTCATTTGAGTGCGCGTGCTGTGACTGTTTGTGAAAGCATTTTCCGTATTTTATTTAACAACTATCAAAGCCAAACGCCGTTTATTAAAACAGGCCTGATGGTGCATAGGAAAGGAAAGAAAGAGAGGAAGAAAATGAATTGAGGCTAACAGAGGTGCCCAGCATCCCTCATCTGTTCCATCCAGGGGCTGCGCCAGAGCAGAGGCCAGTCTGCCCTTACTGTGACACCCGGTTATCTACACATATTGGACCCCTAGCAAGATGATGCTACTCTATTGTCTCACTCACTACCTGTTTGGTGTAGTCTTTAACACTAGAATAAATGCGCAGACCTTTGCTACCGCACCTTCTAGTACTCTGCGTTGTAACCTGGGGTCATAAATGTGAAGGAATGGAGATAAGTGGAGCTACAGATTGTGACAGGCGATAATCTACTATAAAAAAAATCCTGGAGAGAATCACTAGAAATATGAGACGTGATCTTCACGTTAAGATCACAGAAGACACTTAAAAGACCCATGAGACTAAAGAGATTGGCCACGGACCGTCTCACAGGGACCTTAAACATGAGATTTTGTGCCAAGAGACTGACCCAGGAGTGTCTCTCGGGACGTGGAACATGAGATTCTTGCAAGACACGCCCTACTTACCACCAAATATCAAATAATACCACAGGCAGGAATACACTCAGTCATGTAAACTAAGGCTTTGAGCACACACAGATCCAGGGTCTCAGCGCAGATAAAGTGTATAAGAACAATACGTTATAAATGAAATGTCGACGACTACGCGAACAAGAAAGCAGTGCGGAGAAAAGAGGCTCAAAAGCGTTGGAGAGAAAAAAGAGCAAAAAAGAAAAAGAATAATCGAGGTGCAAATTCAGAAAATGAGGAAAGTAATTATCAGCCCGGAACTGGAAAAAAAAAAAAAAAAAAAAAAAAAAGCAGGTCCAATAGGGCTCAGAATTAAAAGACAAAGTAGAACTTCATAAAGACGTTCACAAACATTGCTGCTATACACATGCAGAGCAGGTTAGAGATTATGAAAGCAGTGGAATTCGAAAGGTTAAAAAAAACGTTAAGGCAATACACATGGAGAAAGTTAAAGAATATGAAAGTAGGAAAATAATATATAAAAAAAGAAAGTAAAGATCACAGTAGCGCAAAACAAATAGAAATTAATTCTCAAACAAAGGTAAAATAATCACCGCGGACCAGGTGTCATTGGGGAAAAAAAAAAAAACAGGACAAAGCGAGGTTCTGAAATAAAAGTGAAACTAATGAAATAACAATAATTCAAAGAAAAAAAATCTTAAAAGTGTGTATCCGGAAAACCAAACACGGGGAATGGCGAGCGAAGCCCCCTAGTAATAATGATAATAATAAGTTTTATTTAAGTATAACCCTTCATATACTCAAGGACACTTTACACTTCAATAAACACATTAACAAGACAGTAGAAAGACAGCAGAGTGTCAACTCACAAAGGAGATTTGTGATCAGGTCCGTGTAATCAAGAATCAGAATGGGGTCACCCTCGGACCCTGCCACTATAAAACACGAGTGCGTGAGACATTGTGAGCATTCCATTAGATGTCAGAGATGCAGATTACGTGCCTTAAGTAAATGGAGGTTTCTTTTCACGGGTGTTTTAATATTTGCCGTTTGTTAAGCACTGGTCTTATCTCCTGGTTTTAACAATTTTTTCCTCATGCATCGCTACATACAAGGGGTAAGTAACAGATCAAAAAAAGTACCATAGTCTGTGCTGGAGTATTCCTTTAATATCTGAGAACAATGCACAGAATTTGTAAAGGCAGACCCTACAGTTTAAGCTTAGAAACCGCTGTAACAGGACAACCCTATAAAAATATCAGCAATTACTGTACCTGATGGGGTGGCCAAGTCATCAATAGGTGGGAAAGGGTTAATAGGTCATCTCATCTTCTACTGACCTGACATAACTGATGGTAGCCTGCAATTATTACAGCTACATATTAAACACAGTGCATTGAGACAGGGGGATGGGGTAAAGAGAATGGACACAGATTGAAAGATGAAGATGGTCTCCATTCAGAACTGGAAATGCAACACTTGCCCCCATCACAAATCACTACAAATGAGCAAATACACACTGATCCAAAATTACTAGCAGACTCCCAGAATGCCCTGACTGATTAACAAACTAACATCATGAACAAGAAGATTAGTAACTTCAAGTAAGGACATCATTTCAGAGAACATGCAGGCTCCAGATTCTAAACACAAAATAAACTCTCTCTAACATAAGACATTTTTTAAATGTTCTGCTATACAAGAAAAATAATAGCATTACACATCAAGCTATAAAAATGGAAATGAGAAATTAAAAACATTACACTTTAAAATATCTGGGGCAGAAGAGAGAGTATGAATCAAAGAGTGGAAACAAGACACATTCTGCCATCTCACTTCTTTCCAGAACATATTAAGAGGGGGGTGAGGAAGCAACAGACAATCAGACGAGTATTTAAGGGTGCACTAGAAATGACAAATAAAGAAATTAAAATGTAGGAGTCGATACGCTAACAGCAACAGTGACATGTTGGCATAAGGAACTGTTCACTGCAGGAGCATTACAGTTCTATCAGAGTTCATTTCCATTACATTAGCTAAGCACCTAGCATGGCACAACACCAAAAGTTAGAAATTCAAAATTATACATTTTATGCTCATTTGATAAAAACAATAAATATTAACTGAGCCCCAACAGCATGAGCGGCACAGTGCCACATCCATACTGTTGCCCGTGGTCTTTACCTGAGGGATGTGCCATGTATGAGAAGTGTGTAGTTGAGGAGACAGGAATAGGAGGCAGTGCGCTCTGAGGAATTGGAGGCTGGGGTCCACCAGGAGGCTGGGTTGCCATCAGCATCATAGGCGGGTGAGTGGGCGTCGCGTGATGAGGTGGAACCATTCCGGACTGTACATGAGCCTTTAAATAGACAAGTGTCATTTGAGAAACATGGGCACAGAGATCAGAGCACAGCGAAATGACAGAACACAAAACCTTTACAAAGTATTAGGGACCGGTTTCCTCATTCTGTGGTTGAATTCCAAATTTGAACTGCCGCAAAATGTCAACAGTTGAACTGTGTGGAACCCTCCATACAATTAACGTCTCTGCTCACCTGTCTTCACAACTTCATAGAAAATTCCAGCTAAAAAAAAAAAAAGCAAAGTGGGTCATGTCAGGTAGTCCTTACCTGAGGAACGTGTGCCATGTGCGAGGTATTGTAGCCATGCTGGACCTGTTGGGGGTGAATGTAAACTGCTGGGGCAGCAGTGGTGAAGCTAGTCTGAGGAGACTGTGGATTGGGGCCTGGTGTCATTGAAGGAGGGGTCGGGGTCAGGGTCGAGTACAGGGGCTGTTGCTGTGGGTTCCCCAAATGAATAGCTTGAGCGGCTTGATGCTGAGCATGCTGTCTCAAGAAAGAAAGAAAGAAATATTAATGCGCGTTAAACCAATGAATGCCTAATAAAGGACACAGAGGAAACAAGTATTAGCATAACCAATGAAACCTGGGTAGCAGCTTGTAAATACAACGATGCTTACTGGGAAAAGACTGCAGCTACCACATGAGCAAGTTAGGAAAATGGACCCATTGAAGTTTATTTTAAGCACAAGTACCTTATCTTAAGCTCAACTTCAAGCTGGATGGGATGTTGACTTCATCACCTGGGCACGTGAAGCTTCTAAAGTATCGGAAGCTCACCTCTTGTTCTGACAGCCAGGTGTTGCTTGACGTTGCGGGTGCTCATATGAAGGCTTTAGGTACAATGAGTTCAGCCACAGTCTCTGCACCATTTTTTCTTGTTCTTTTTTGCTTAATTCCCAGTCTCTCGTGGTGTGTAAAACGCAGGACATTGGATGAGCAAGCCTCTCTCCCGTTTGTGAAGTCTACCACACCAGTGTTCCGTATTTCTCCTTGTTATATTACATTCAATGTACTTCTAGGTGGGTGGTCATTGGATCTCAACTCTCGCGCGCAACCTAATTCTCCAGACTGTGTCACTGGCTGTATCAGATTACACGACTGATGCTCATCAGATTGTGCGGCAACTGCCTTCGATCTGCCAAGATTGTGTAAGTGAAGACTATGACTGAAAATTGTAGAGGACGTGGCCTTCACAGGAGAGATGCACTCCTAAGCGCCACGTACAGCAGGCTCTCTCTCAATAACCCCTCTTATTGCCCCCTAAAACACAGCAAGCATGGTTTTACGTTCACCCAATAATTCATACTCCATGTACGGTGCCTATTCAGAACCTTGATCCACTTGTAATTTGACAAAACAGAGGTCATTTTTACATGGGATATTTTTTAATTTCTATGCACATAAACAGTATTTTATTTTTTGTTCTTTTCAATGTGACAATATTTTCTGTAAGTAAAAACAATCATAAAGTAAAATAACCTGTTTGCTTATGAAATCTCAGAGTTGTGGAGGACACAACTGCCTTGCAATGCGCATTCACCACTGTTTTGAGATCATACTGCGTGAATCTAAAGGATAACTCTGAAAAATAAATAAATCTCTCTATTATAAAAGAAAATCTCTAGATGAGACTATTGCCAAGAGATTTTTTCAAGTCCCACCCTCCTCTCAACTATTTCTGGTTCACGGCACACGCCCGCGGTCCTCTCACCTCTCATTAATGGGAATGCTTGTGTCAGACACAACTCCTGCGCTCTCAGCTCTTATAAATTTTTAAGTTTTCCTCACTTTAAGTTCCCAATAAAAGACTTATTATGTCCAAATCTTATTGAAGAATTTCATCCCGAAGGGTTATCAACAGAAGAAATGAGCACATGGGCAATCCCAGCACTGAGAAACGATGAAGTCAAATGAATTAACGAGAAAATTGTCGATCAGTTACCCACAAATTGGTTAAATGCGTATCAACAGACTCTGCTGAAACAGTTGGTGGTGATGGTGCGGAAGATGAAAACATCAACTTACAGTATCACGAAGAATATCTACAACCGTTAACACAGTCCGGTCTTCAACCGGCCGATTTACTGTAGAAAGGAGGACATATTGTAATGTTATTGCGTGTAAAATTTGAACAAGCAACAAGAAAGGTATTGTAGTACATCTTCCACAGATGACAGACACCACAGGAGATCTTGATATGCCATTCGTATTAAAACGTTTACAGTTTTCCGTTAGAATAGCTTTAGCTATGACAACAAATCACAGGAACAAACAGTCGAAAAAGTTGGTTAATTTATTAGAGAGAAAGAACCGATAGTCACTCACGGGCAGTTATACGTTGCGTCGTCACGATGCAACTCCAAACACAAAATCAAAATTCAAAGCAATCTTGATGAAAAGTGAATTCCAAATATTGTTTTTACTGAAGTTTTACAGCAAAATTTTAAGTTTAAAAAGAATTTGCATGTTCATTTCAAAGCCAAACAGAACGAAAATGTATAGCGCAACGAATACCTCTAACACAACATGAAACAATTTTCATTAAATTTATTACATTGATTTTTTACTATGGTTAAGTCCCCTCTGTAATGTAAAATAGTTATTGTACATCCGCTTCCCCATATGCAAGCGGCACAGCCGTGAAGGGGCTAGCGTGTAGTGCATGCCTGGGGGGTTGGTGAGCGAACCAAGCAGGGGGCAGAGCCCCCAGTAAAGATAAAATAATAAACCCAAATTAGGAAAAGGGTATTTAACAGTATCCAAGCGTTTAGATGTCCCAGTGGCCATAGTAGGTTCAATTCTCAGGAGGCACTGCTTCATAAAACAACCAAAAGGGCTGAGGTGTTGAGACTGGAGGAAATGTTCACCCATCAGTCATATCAGGAACTCAATCTCCCCAAGAGTGGCACAAAAAGAGTCAGTACTCCATTAAGACCTAGGTGAGAGTTTGTCAAAAGGGACCAAGGTGACCCAGTGGTAGCATGGGAAAAGTTGTGTGCCTAGATGAAAGCCAAGTATATCGATTTACTCTAAGAGCAATGTGTGGTGTAAATATAACACTGCCTGCGCATCTAACAGCACTACATCTACGGTTACAGTGACGTATGGTGGGGTTAGGCCGGGTTGTTTTTCATCAGCAGCGACCGGACATCTGCTTAAACTCTCAGTTCAATGAGGTTCATTTTTGTCTTCATTAAGTGCAGGGGCAGAGCACTGGGACAAGCTTGTCAGTAAATGCAATTAACGAAGTTTACAAAGTAGTAATTACATAACAAGTACCCATAAAGACACAGATTTGTTTAAAAAAATTTGTACCATTAATTTATTGTTGAATTATTATGAACTACCTCAAGAAAAAATACATTTCCGTCTTCTAAAAGAACTAAAGCTTGGGGAAAAGATCATCTTTCAGCAGGATAGTGCCCCCCAAACACAAAACCAAAGTAACTTTGAGATGGCATATGGACCAAAAGAAAAAGTGACTGCCCTACAATGGCCACGTCGAAGCCCTGGTCTCAATCCAACTGACAATCCCTGGCATGAACCAAGAGTTGTGGTGCACAGGCATCATCCGACCAATGTGAGGGCCCTGGAACTAATCACCCTATCAGAATGGACTACAAATGGAAAGACCCTAGAAGACGTCAAACTCTTAGCATTGCAAAGTGTGGCTCTAAAAAACAACAAATGTGGAGGTTACATACTTTTGCTAACAAGTTCTTTCTTGCATTCTTCTTAGAATAAAAATTAACATAAACCAACGTTGGATAAACGATAAAAACTGTATCTGAGTTTTAGTGCTTTGAAATAAAAATATCAGCAAACAAAGTCCATGTCACATTAGACGACTTGCATAATCTGAATGAGTCGCAGGCAGTTGGTGGCATGTGCTTGTGAAGGCCAGCCATGTAACGTGACATACCCCGCAACTCACGCCAATAAAAGCCAAGCAGCTCCACGACTCCCCCGTCAGACAGGTAGCCATAATGGAAGTTCGGCATGGATGACAGCTGACAAGCAATGAATGCTTGTAACGGCCGACCCCTTTACCCAGCCGGCAGCTACACCTCCAAGACCTGTGGCCTGGATAATTTACTGAGAAATAATCTACCTATCAAGCCGTACTTCTAACCAATTAAACTTTTCCCCACAATCGACGGTGTAAATGTAAGTACACAAAAGCAGGATGTAAAATTAAACGGATTAAATGTATTAAATGAAACAAGACATGCAAAAAACAGATATAAATATCCCTCCACCCCAGTAACAACAAGACACCACCAAATATAAATACAACAAAAACCCTCCCTTGCCCCTGTAACATATAACACACAAGACGAATAACAAAATGACTGATAAACTGAATGATTGTGAACTTGAGTCCTATTATAAAACTGTCCTGAAAACGGATGACTGAACTAGTGGTAAATGCGTTGTTTGATTTTCCCAGCGATTGGAGCAACCTCACCGTGATTCCTCGGCGTATGGTGGATGGTGAATCGACCACTCAGTAGATGGAGGTTGAAAGACAGTCCGGCAAAATGAAAAGCAAACTGGTGAAAAGGCGCGATGTGAAAAAACAGCAAGCAAATTGAAACGTGGTTGAAACAAAATGGTCTTCTTTCTCCTTCGTTCTCTCTCTCCTGATTACTTAAATAGTCTGTGATGGCTAATTAAGAACAGGTGTTTTCCAGGTTTGCGGCTGTGGCCTCCTTCCATCATCTGTCCTCCTTTACGGGGACATCATTAACTGATACACATACAAACAGCAAACGGGACAATGAAACGAGACGCACTCAGAACTGACACTTAACACTAACTATGTGGCCCCGCTACATGCTCATCCAGAAGTATAACAATTATGTATCGCAGCCATGAGGATTAAGGAATACTGGTGTTTAGGACCTCACGAACAGAGGAGAAGTTTATCTGTCTGAGGTCTCATTTCTTATGTACGAGAAAAACAAAAGAAAAAAACAAAGGAAGCAGAGATGGCGGCTGAACTCGCTGTACCTGTTAACTCTGCGTGCAGCACTGGCTCCGTCAGTTAGCATAGAATTGTCTGTCAGAAAAAAAACGGGCAAACGCAACCGTACTGGAAAGTTTTAATGCAATTGCTAAATTTTATTTCGTGTTTATTTCTATAGAAGACAGACAACAAGTGTCAATCAAAGTGCTGCACAATAAAATGAACTAAAACAAACCAAATATTTAAACAAAATAAAAAAATTGGGAGTGGTCTCCCCTTGACTTTCTCGTATACTAAGATATGGGGATGGATATTTGAGGAGGAAACCACAAGACAATGATTATATTTTTATATTGTGTACATTAAAGAATCATCAGCAACAAATCAAAAAAAATGTATAATATATCAAACAATTATTATAAAAGAAAGGTTGAATAAATCGGACTCGTGGAGGTCTCAAATGTTAAGACTCATCATATTCTTGAAATGGATTGTGTGGACGATTCCAATACCTTTCCTATACTTTGTATTTGAGAAACTAGAAAGTGTAAGAAAGACATTTTAATAGAAATAAAATGACTAACAGATTAAGAAAGCAATATAAGAATCAACTGACAGCAATGCAAAATGCACCAAGACAAAAATGGCAGCTGAATACAGTCTTTAAAATAACTTAAAAGACTGAGAAATGTAATAGTGTTTTTAAATTTCACCTAAAAATACTTAATATGTAATAAATTTGACATGCCCAGTGATTTAGAGCCTTGTACACTGACACAGTCCGGCGATGAGATCAGTACCTGAAGTCGGCAAGTCTGACTTACCCTGCAACTGAAAGCTGCATAATGCAAGATCGGCTTAACGCTGGCCTCCCGCCACCAGACCTCCCAGGTGGGTTTTTGCTCCACTTAAAGTACATTGAACAATTCTGACCACTTTGAACATTTAATCACAACAAAAGGTGCGCACCTCATGATAGATCACCTCGCAAGCATTTTACGAAACCCTCTCACCTGAACGGGGCTCGGAGCAGGATGGCTGGCAGCGTGTGGTGTTTGCTGTTGCTGCTGCTGTCCCGTTGGAGTGGCCGATGGCTGAGGATGCTGAGGGTGATGGTGCAGCGCAGCACTGGGGTGGGTGTATTGCTGAGGGATGGGACCGGGCGAAACTGAAATCAAAAGGGAATGCTCAGTTTAAAACAGTAACCGCAGCGTGAAAATCATCTAACAACACAGTAAGTCGTCCACTTGCTTGTTCATGTTATTTTAATATAAAAGAAGTATCCTGAAAACAGGCCTTACTGCAGTAAACCTTTGACAAATATTTTTTTTTTCTTTTACAAAGCTCTCTCTTAGCCAACATTTTCACTGCTGCATTTTAAAATGGCCCCCGCATTTAATCGACAAAGTCAACGTAACCGTTAAATCTTCACCCCGTCAACGTACTAACCCTACCAACCAGTCATTAACCTAATAAATACTTAATGTTGAAACTGAGTTCTAATAATTACACCTAGAATGCATTTTTTTTGCATTAAAAAAAGTTTGAGATGGTATATTCACTTTAAAAAAGTATTACCTAAAAAAAAAAAAAACGATTTCTTATGCAAGAACAATAAGCAAGAGAAATCCATTAAAGGGAACCCAAGAAATGCAAATATGTCAGGCAAAATCTCTTCTCAAATTAAGTAGGAAGGGGAAAAAAATAAATAAGAGAACTGCTGAGTATAGCTTTAAAAAGTATGTAATTAAAAGAACAGGAAATCAGCGACCTCATCAAATGTAAATGTATAATGTGCACAAGAGGAGAAAAAGACTTCTGGTTCTCATGAGTATTTGTATTGAGCAGGACTGTGTTTAAAAAATTTTTTAAAAAATGCACAATGTTGGCATGGTGTAACATTCAGGTGTGACATAGTTAACCGATATGCATGTTGGAGCATTCCACACTTTTATTTACGGCATCCTATAGCACGGGTGGGCAAAGTCAGTCCTAGAGGGCCGCAGTGGTTGCAGGTTTTTGTTCCAACCCAGTTGCTTAATTAAAAACCAATCCTTGTAAATTATTTTATTTCATGGCTTGTTAGTTGCTTTAACTCTGCCATGTCAGCTCATGGTCATATCCTCGATTTTCTTCCCTTTTCTAAGGATATCACCCAAATGATTTGAAAGTTAAAACAGATGAGTAATTCTCAGTCCTACACTTTTTTTTCTCTTCACTTTCCTTCCAAGTATTAAATGCAGTAGTGCATGATAAATACACACAGGGGTGTAAATGGTAACGAACTAAATGGACAAATGTTGGTCTGTTTTGTCATTTGCATGTTATTATTAATTAGGAACCATTAAAAACCACAAATACAGCTGTTTATGACTAAAATAAGCAATAAGGGTTCAAAATCTTAACGAGCGAGACCACTAAAGTGAAGCAGAAGTGTTACTCGAGCAATAAGGGACTCTTATTAAACAATTGGGTTGGGGCAAAAACCTGCAACCACTGCGGCCCCTCCAGGACTGAATCTGCCCACCCCTGTCCTAGAGTCAGTCAGTGCATTTTTGGTTTTAATGAGATTTGTAACAATGAGTCATTTTCAAAAGTAATCGCAATAATAAAGTGCAACTCATGTTAGTAGACTACAGTACATTACATGGCCGCTTGTTAAAGAGCCTTTTACAACAGAGCACAGAGGGGCTTGTAGCGGCTTGATGGCTTTCATAAACAGCAGGCGGCAATTCGAGTGACATCACGATGACGTGTGTTAGTGGTGGAGCGTCTGTAACTAACTGCTGTTCAATTTCCTTCAACATAAATGTATACCCAATAGAGAACTATTCAGTAATTAGCGACTGTTAATACAAAATGACCAAGACTTGCATAAAATCCGTATCAGTATCACCAAATATGTGGAGAAAAGCAACTGAAATGATTTCCCAATAATTTCAACAAATGTTTTAACTATTATTAATAGTAATATTAATAATAGTTAAAACATTTGTTGAAATTATTTAAATAAGAACAAGGAAAGGAGCCGATTTATTACATAACAGGAATACAAATCATACAAGATGGGTAAGATGATCAGGGATTTGCTGCGGTTGTACATTTTTGTTCTGGGACTGAAAGATCAGGCGCCCCTACAAACTCCCAACATCACTGTCATTTGCTAAACCCATCCTGTGTTTGTATCAGTTTGGGCCGCTGCGCCTTTCCAGTTTAGGTGCAAGTTAATGACGTAGGTTCTTTACAATAACCCCCACAGATAATCTTTATAATCAATTCAATCTTATATATTCTTACTTAATTGCTTTCACTTTCCATTTACTTGCAGAGAAGTGACTTAGTCAATCCTCCATGATACTGATATTGATGCTCTGACTATACTTCCTTAGAAGGCTGGCGTCCTTCAACATCTGCAATAAGATGCTGCAGATGTTCGATCAGACGGTTGTGGCGAGTGCCCTCTTCTATGCGGTGGTGTGCTGGGGAGGCAGCATAAAGAAGAGGGACGCCTCACGCCTGGACAAACTGGTGAGGAAGGCAGGCTCTATTGTAGGCACGGAGCTGGACAGTTGGCATCCGTGGCAGAGCGACGGGCGCTGAGCAGGCTCCTGTCAATCATGGAGAATCCACTGCATCCACTGAACAGGATCATCTCCAGACAGAGGAACAGCTTTAGGGACAGACTGCTGTCACCGTCCTGCTCCACGGACAGACTGAGGAGACCCCACACTATGCGACTCTTCAGTTCCACCCGGGGGGGTAAACGTTAATATTATACAAAATTATTGTCTGTCTGTTATACCTTCTTTGTTATCACTCTTTAATGTAATATTGTTTTTTTATCAGTATGCTGCTGCTGGAGTATGTTAATTTCCCCTTGAGATTAATAATCTATCTATTTATTTATCTATCTATCATATAGTGCCTTTCATTTCTATCTAAATTACCTAATGAACCAGAAGAGGGCGCTGTTGTGTGTGCACTGTATGACTTTTAAAGAGGAAAATCCTCAAAATGGACAAGTTCAAGCAGCTGCCCTCAAGGTCAAATTGAAACAGCAAACGTGTTCCTAGTTGAAGTCCCACAGAACGGTCCTCCATTTTAAGATGGATGGGTTTGCAAATTTGCCAATGCTTTTCAATGGGAAATTTTAAAAATTCATACAGGGCAATCTGAGATATGTGAACGAAAACTGAACCATCTTGACAAATTTCTTTGAAGGACAACAAAATCGGTCCACGGGAGTCCAGTGGTCCAATGTGGACAGACAGACAGACATGGGCTTTCACATTAGGTGCTTAACCCATTATATGTGAACTCACCTAAAAAAAAACAGAGCAAAGTAAGAACATTAAAAGTACTAACTTCCACTCGCAATTGAAGCAACTTATAAACCTAAGTTACTGTACTTATAATTGTTGTCCCTCAATAGCTGAACGTCATCTGCTGCTCTAATTCAGCCAGCCCCTTACCATACATAGCATGTGTCTGGTCAGCAGCACCATACTGTGTAGTAGAAGACGACACCAGCCCAGGCTGGCCATGCGCTGGAGGAGCCATCATGCGAGCACCACTCTGTAACACCGGGCTGTAGACATGTGGAGGCTGCACAGGGTGGAAACAGGTGAGACAAAAGTTCAAAGAAAAAAAACCCACAAAACTAAAACGGCTCGAAGGAAGGCAATGGATACACGTTACCTGCGATTGATAATGAGGTACTTGCTGAACCAGGGGCTGACTGGCAAACTGCTGAGGGTTATAGGTCACGTACTGTGCCGAGTATGCAGGGTTGGGTGTTACAATTGGTGGTCCTGCTGCTGACACCGGGTGCATCATGGCTGTTGTGCCTTGGGGATGGTGCTGGTCAGGTCGTTGTTGAGGCATGTTGGGTACTAAAGCACAAGTGACATATTAAAGAACGAGACAGAGACACACAGTTATTCCAGGGAATATAAGTTGATTTTATCATAATCAAGTGCTAAGCACAAATTCCAAATGATCAATAGAGAGACAAACTTTATACATTAAAATAATAAAGAGCACAGTGGGTAAAGCATTCGCTAAAGAAGAAATTCATGTATTTTAACATAACCGCCATCTTTGGAATACAAGGCAGCATTGTACAGGAAAGTATATGGGGAAAGTATCTCATGCAACACATGCAGCTATAAATCGAACAAAATGCAGCCAACATTCTCTCACCTTTACCTGCTCTATAGGGCTTCGTCTGGCTCACTGGCATGTGTGCGACTGGGACGTGGTACATGGCAGTCTGCTACAAAAAAAGAACAAACAATAAAAAACAACAAAACACACGCATGCTATAGCAAACTAACTATATGAGTGGGAAATCGGCCTTATAAACTGAAAACCAAAACCAACGCAGGTGATCGAGGCTGAAGGGTTACCAAAACGTGGAAGACATCTTCAAAGATTATACTGTTTTTTTTTTTGGGCAGTGGGGTTCATTAATTTATTAAACAGTTAAAATAACTAAAATCAGACAAAACACTGTACACAGATAAATTACAAAATGAAATAATTACACTCCCTCGGGGACCACCCCACACATCCCACTCCTTCTCCCAGCACTTCATATCACTATGTCAGTCGTAAATGATGTAGGTGGAAGAAGCCAAAAACGACAAGCGAGAGTGGCAGCTGGTTACCACAGCCGCCTTGCTGGACACTCGAAACCCAGTCCTGAATGACCTTCACTCAGTGCTGCCACTTGCTAATGTTAAGCCCGGATGCCCAATAATTCCTTGCTACTGACAACTCTAATGGTGTTCAATTGAGAAGAGAAACTCTAGAGGCCTAAGAGTGATGGGGAGTCAGTGGGTTTCCAATAAGTTATTAAAACAGACTTAGCAGAAAGGGAGACGAGGCGAAGAAGATTCAGTCAAAGGGAGGAAAGATCCAGCACAGCGCAAGAAACTTATGAGGCAAGATTAACAGCAAAAACGAAAGACAAAAAATAGTAACGTTTTGGACCAAAAAGTGTCAATGACGGGACAGTGGATTACTGTAACTAATTGTAAAGCCCAATCTTAAAAAATCCCCCCCTCTCGTAAAAAGTGTTTAGAAACAAACACAGAACAGGCACACACTATCAAGGACTTCCTGCTTGCACAGAGGTGGGCAGTGTCGGTCCTGGAGGGCCGCAGTGCCTGCGGGTTTTCATTCCGACCTAATCCTTGCCAGTCTCAGACCTTATTTCATTTTATGGCTTGTCACTATGAAATGTTAGGCTCTACTATCGTAGATTATTTTCCTTTCTAAAGATATCACCCAAATGATTTGAAGCCTAAAATGTGTCTGTCACATTCTACTCTTAAGTGTTTTATTAAATCAAACAGTGCAAGATGAATCCACACAGGTGTAAATGGAAACAAGTTGGATGGAGCCATTAGAAATGGTGAATGCAGCTTTTTAAAGGCTGAGATAAGCAATTAAGGGTGGGGAACCTTAACAAGTGAGACCACTAAAATGAAGCATCAAAATGTCATTTGAGCAGCAAATGCTTCATCAGCAATAACTGATTTCTCATTAAGAAACCTGCAGACACTGCGACCCTCCAAGACTGACGCTGCCAACCCCTGTGCTACTGTAACAATACAAAAGAAAAAAGATGATGAGAACTGGACAAATATTTTAGAATTAAAGTCCTAACTTTCCTCTAGTTAAAATTACAGACCATTAAGAGTTCTGGCTATAGGATAAAATGCCTAGAAATTAAAATTTTTTCCACCATGGGCATTTTCTCAGTGTCTGGTTATCATTTAAATAAGACAGCAACACAGAAAATGGACTCAAACTGGCCAGCTGAATGTAAAGGGCCTTTAAAGGTATGTGAATGCCCAAGGGACACCGTTATCAAAACTGTGATCCTACAGTACTGACAATTAGTTTAAGTACAAACTTATAGTCAAATATTAAAAATTCGATATAAAACTGGCTTGCAAACCAGCACCAGACATAAATTCTGCAAGCAAATAACTACAAACTGATAGAGAGAGAGATAGATAGAGAGATAAAGAGAGAGATTGAGAAATAGATAGAGACAGAGATAGATGTGAAAGGCACTATATGATAGATAGATAGATACTTTATAAATCCCAAGGGGAAATTCACAGTTTATGAAAGAAAGTTAAATTTGGGTGTTTTTGCTACAACAGCAATGGATGTTGGATTTGCTGCAATATCCAAACTTTTATAAATTGTGCCACACTCTTCCATTTGAGCAATTTTTTGTGGTAAACCAATTTATGAAAATGTTTGTTAGCCAAGTTAAGGGTTATAAAATATAATCATTTACTCTGTTGCCAACGATTAATGACATTTATTAAGGATGAAATGCTTGCAGTACTTACTCAATGCCCTGAAAAGTATTAATGCAGAACCTTAAAATGTTACAGAAGTGAGGAGGCTCACATCGCGCCTTCCTCCACCTCCACTTTACACATACACATATCATATACAGGACAGGCTTACCTGCACTCCTGGGCTAACCGGAAGGGGGTACATCTGTGGAAAGCACACCGTCTGGCTGTACACAGTGGGATGCTGCTGCACTACAATGGATGGACTTTGCTGAGCTTGAGGACGTGGAGGAGTAGGTGTAGATGCAGGTTTAGGCTGAAACAGGGAAAAATAAATAAATGTGCTACTGTTAACATTTAGACAGCACTCCACTTTTATGTTAAGAATCTACGATTTACCAGAAATAGAATGCTGTTCCTTATAAATGTTAGGGGAAAATAAATAACGAGTAAGGCAAATAATCTGGCTTTTTCACCAGTCACAAAGACATTTCCAGGATGGCACAGTTCAACAACAAGATGTCCAAGAATGAGACCCACAAAATGGCAGCTGAACAACAACAAAGGCAAAAGTTAGGCGCACCAGCCATAGGGTCAGCGTTTTGCAGCCTCCATTTGTCCATTATGACAGCAGTCAGGCTACAAAGCAAATTCCAGCATCGCTTAACCCACCCTAAGACAGAAAACGCGGACGCCAAACCGAGTTTCAGGTGCTACTTCATTTTCCTTTGTAAGGCACGGATAAAGGAGGCCTGTTCTGAATCTTTACCTTGGTCACAAAGTAAAAGGTTTGGGAGTATAGCCACTCTGAGGCAAACACAAAGAAGACTGCCCAAGAAGACGGGCATTTTAAGGGCAACTAAAAGCTCTGGGGTGATGTCACACCAGAAGTCAGAGCAATGGCCAGGAGCTTATTAAATATGGTATCTGAAGAAGAGTTTATATGGAAAGGTTCAGCTAGCTAGAAGAATAGAGGTTAATGTCAAGGGAGGTGAGGAAAAGCACTTGAAGCTGTTCAGAAGAGAGCAATTAGGTGCATCCCAGGACTTAAGGAGACAACGTCCTTGTCTGACAGGCTGAGAGAATTACAGCCGTCTAATATAACGCAGAGGAGGCTGTGCGGGGACCTAATCCAGACCATCAAATGTCTCAGTCTTACACTAACAAAGTAGATCCAGCAGAAATATTTCGATTAAATGGTGATTCACTAAGGCGAGGGTCACCAGCGGAAGTGCATTTAGGACTTGAGCCAGAGATGTGGGAATGTGAAACAAACTACTAGCCAGCAGCCATACTACCTGCACTTCAGAAAAGGTCATCCACCTGAAGCTAAGCATGTTTGGGATCAGCCAGTACTTGGATGGGAGACCGACCTTGAAGAGCTTGGGCAGCTGGCAAAGCCAGTAGGGGGCATCTGTGTGTGGATCCCAATGCCCCAGTGCAGTGATTGGGACACTGTGCTGTAGACTGAGGTCTTGTCTCTCTGTGGACATTAAAGATTAAAGAGCAGGGTGTATCCCGATGTCCTGGCATTTAGCTAAGTCTGGCCCCCTAATCATCTCCCGTTTCTCATTGGCTGATTATCTCTCACCCTTTCACCACCTGATAGCTAATGTATGGTGAGCATACTGCTGCAAAAATGGCATCCAGGTGGAAGCTGCACATTAGTGGTGGCTGAAGTGGATCGCCACTCACTGAAGCACTTTGAGTAGTGAGGAAAGTACTACATGAATGTAAAGAATTAATAGTTATTTTTATTACCGTGTCATGGATTTCCAGCAGAAACCTTGACAAAGGTTAAGAAGAATCTAAATGAGATATTGGGACCGCCTAGCTATTAGCTAAACAAACAAGTGACAAATGCACCGAGTGGTGTCCTCTTGGTGGTCAAATGTCTAATGTTCCATAAGAGAAAGAATGAAATAGAAGATGAGAAGGGTAACAGAGCAGTTTTTGCCCAGTGGGGCTGGGTGGTCTCATGGCCACGGAATTCTTGCAGAATGTTTTTTTTTTTTTCTCTAGCCCCCTGGAGGTTTTTTTTTTTTTCTGTCCACCTGGCCATACATGTTTATATCCTGTAAGATTACATCCTGCCTGAAGAAGGGGCCTGAGTTGCTTCGAAAGCTTGTATATTGTAATCTTTCTAGTTAGCTAATAAAAAGTGTCATTTTGCTTGAATTCTCACTACATTCATAATGGCTAACACGGTACAACACCCTAGTACCATATTCCATAACAAAGCTATAATGCACAGCAGCAATACTCACTTGTGTACAAAATGTCCTAGGGTTAAATTCCTTAGCATTTGGATTCAAAGTGGATTTTCTGACCTGTCTGAAAGCAGAAAACGCAAATAAAAAGAGCAGCAGGTGTTGATTTATTCAACCAATCGGTCCAACTGTCCCATTTAATAAAGTGATCTTGTCGGCTGTTCTGTGCAGTGTATTATTGAAAAATAAGAGACTTACTCTGGGGTGGTGTCTGCTTTTTCCTCCTTGTCGTCTTTGTCATGTTTGCTGCCCGGGCCAGAGGTCTGGACCCCCTGAGAGGCAACATCTGGTCCCTTTCGCTGCTCTAAAGTGCAAAGTGTTGACGGAGGAGTGCTAGGGCTACTGGGCTTACTGCTGCTGCTACTGCTGCTGCCGCCGCTGCTTCCCCCTGTAGTGTTGCTGGCAGAGTTGTCCTCAATCAGCAGCTCCTTATTAAGTGACTCGGACTTCTCTGACTGGGCGTCTTTTAACTTTTCAGGAGGGTCTCGTGGTTTGCTTATCATCTGGTCAAACACAGGGTCAGGAGTGGAACTTGGTTGTAACTAAAACAGAAACACACTTGAACATGTATATATAAATTAAACCTGCAAGGCCGCAGAGAATATCAATGAATTAAAAAAAAAAAAAAAACACACACAAGCAAAGCAAATAAAGGGAATGTAATGTTGGTGCTGCTAAAGTTAGAAAATGGAGCGAGCCTTCACAAAACTGATCATGTCATATCTCAGTGCAGTCTCCACACTTCTCAATGCACTTGCCCCACCTGCCTGGCAATGCCCAGATTCTAGTAGAATAGAAGGTTTTGTCTTGTCCTCACACCACTTTCTTCACATCGTCATCTTTCTTGAATGAACGACCACCCAGATGGTTTTTTAGTGGTCCAAAAAGGGGGAAATCACTCATGCCAAATCTGGAGGAGAAGGAGGATGTGGCAATATCTCAAACTTTATTTTCTCCAGACAAGTCTTAGTGTTCTTAGCAGTGTGTGTTTCATTGTCTTGCAGCCCACAAAAGGACACCTTGATAAAGCAGTCCCCGCCACTTCACAGTGGTCTCCAGCTAGTCGCAGGAACTTGCACTTGGTGACTGTAGTACCCCTCGGCATTAAGTGTTCGACAATAACTCGAGTGCACTGCCAGGCAGGAGGCACAAGTGTATTGAGAAGGGTGGAGACTCCATTGAGAAATGACATGATCAGTTTTGCGAAGGTTCGCTCCATTTTCTGATAAATCATATTTTCTAATTTTAGCAGGACTCCCCCTTGTGCTACAAGCCTGGTAAGCTCACGGGTAAATGTAAGCATGCTGTCTACCCGATTATTTTCTAACCTTTTAATTTACTTTGGGGACACAGAAGACTTAGACCATCATGGCAATACTGGACACAGGAAATAAAGCCAATCTCACAGTGCTCAGTATGCATGACAGGGCACATACGGTGTGTGGTCGCATTTCGTAGGTCGCCTAACTCAACTGCATTTGTTCTAGTTTTGTAGTTACTTGCAAAATTAATGCAATACGTTTTTAAATAAAAGGTAGACAACATAAATTTCCTTCATTCTTTCATAAAAAACAAGTTATACCTCTTAAGCATTTTATGTAAACTGTATGTTAAAATACATATTGGGCACAGTTTTTTTCATTTCTTCATGATGTAAACAAGCAAACAGGCCAGTAGAACAGCTTAAAACGGTCAAATGATTTAACATGTCGTATTCTGGCTGGACATCAACTAACAAACAAACCAGCCAGGGATTTCACAGTAGACTTACAAACCAATACTTACTCGAAAATCGACGCTAAATTTCTTTAAGTTATCGATTTGTTTTCTGTGGTCCGGGGCCATGCAGGGAACAGCTAGGGAAAAAATATGAATTAGAGAACCTTCCAAATAACCACTTCACCAAATGATAATGAACATGTATGTGATATTATGTCTCAACTCAAGATAATAATTTCTTCACACTGTACCACATGCTTCTGTCTGAAGTGATGAAATGTGACTTGGATGCTACAGGTTTTCAGAGAAACAGGAAATTCGCACCATGCTGCATATCCTAATTGAAAGCCAGCGCTAAAGAAGTAATGTTACAGTCCTAAACTCAGAATTATACTTCTTTCGAAAAACAAAACCAAATCACACAGAAAACTGGGTAAAATATGAACTGTTTAGCCATGATCAAGAATAATTTCTAAAAGCTCCTTGGCATTAAGGCTTGGTTTTTAGGGAAAGGTTGATTAAGCAGATCGAACTCGCACAGAACTGGGAAAAGACAAAGAGGAAGAAGACAAATTAAGATTAAGTTTAATAAATTTAAAAGGAACCTTACCCTTAGTAACAGGTTTTGAGAAGTTTGGTGAGGTCTCATTTGCCTTGAGATTGTCTTTGCCTGAAGTGGGTGAATTTTGCCGTGGTTCTTGAAGCCTGGATTCTTTGGCTTGAAAACGTTTAAAAACAATCGTGAAACAAAAATGAATGACTAGGTAAGATTCAAAGTATTGAACAAATACAAGATATCTGGCATACATGTGACAAAGTAAAACAGACAAAGATATCAGAACATATAAGCTGAACTAATTCTTCAATTATAGGTAATCAAAATGCAAAGATAATTACATAATGACAAACAGAAAGACATTTATTTTAAATATATATGTGATCTAATCACACACAATACCAATATACTTTAGTCAAACTTGCTGTAAATAAGCTCAAAAACGTTTCTATATTAGACTTTGTTTTTTTCAATACAAGAATCTGAGTTGCAGGTGGTGTTAACATTTTTTTCTATTATTTAATGTCGCAAGTATACACACCTTGTCAAAATGACAGTTTAGAATAAAATGAGTTTCGCATACAACATTTTCCATTTGAAACCGAATCTGAACGGATATCAATCATTTCTAACAACTGTTACTGCAACCTCAAAAAAAAAAAAAAGATTGGTTTCTACTAAACAACAACTTTATAAAAGCAAAATAGTGCG
Organism: Polypterus senegalus; assembly: GCF_016835505.1. Lineage (NCBI taxonomy): Eukaryota > Metazoa > Chordata > Cladistia > Polypteriformes > Polypteridae > Polypterus > Polypterus senegalus. The sequence continues at coordinate 71,138,219 of NC_053165.1, forward strand.
TATGTCAACAGACACGCTGCAGATTCCCATGAGCACAGGTAGAGTGCAGAGCAGTGCAGAGGGCTAACTAATGCTGTTTGTTAAGGCTGGTTCTGTGATCCCTGCTATCAGTAAACTGCACTTTTCTGCTTCCTAAAATAAGCATGTTTGATTTATTCTATGAAAGGAAGGACTAAGAAACCTACAAGACTGAAGAAAATCCCCAACCTGCCCAGGTTACTTCTTCATAGTTGTATTTACACATACGTGAAGAAGTGTCATCTTCATTCAACTCTTGTACATTATAACTGACCTATCCAACTTAATTTATTTTTCATCAATTATTTTCTGCATTTCACATATCGCACAAAACGTAAGTGTACTAAATATGTTAGATTTTACTTCTGAGAGTTTTAAAGATTCTCACTCCATTTAATATTTTTAGAAATCCGTGAAAATCACATACCTTTGCCCTACTAAACATTTATATAATGCCACTGCATCAATACTAGCTGTCAAACTTGGCAGCTCAGTCAGTTCTGATTCGGCATATGAAATGCTGTATGTGTTGGCCATGGTGGTAATCAACATACCTTTCTGCTTATGGAAGCATTACTTCCTATTTGTTATTTTTAAACAGTCACTGTGGTTGATACTTTTATGCAATGCTTGCATTATATCAAGAAATGGAAAAAAAACAGCGTACTAAAGTACCTGTAAAATGCCTTCCCTTATTGTCTACTCGAGAACACGAAAAAGCACAACAAGCAAGAAAATATCAAACAAAATGAGACTACGTCAAATCAGTGTGTACCAAAAGGCCACAAGAGTGCACACCCTGCTTGATTCAGAAGGAACTCAAATTTCTGTATTCACGGTGAATCAAAGTAAAGGACAGCACATAAACAGAGGTCAGGCAGTCGTGCCTTTGTCTCTCTCTCTCGAGAGGTAAACAAGGGTAGCACACAAGTCGTATTCCAAGCAAAATTTTTCATGTCCAAACAGGACATATACCAAGCGGTACTTATTCCAAAGCGGACGTATACCAAGGTACCACTGTGTGTGTGTGTGTGTGTATGTGTGTATATATATATATATATATATATATATATATATATATATATATATATATATATATATATATATATATATATATATATCAATCAGAAAGCCTCTTTGATTTCTCTTTTGCTAAACCCAAGGCTGAAGTTCCTTATTTGAACAAAACACGTCTACTATACAATAAAACCCTAAAATCTTTGTGTACGGTCCAAAGATCAATCTGATTAGTCGGCTTGGCTTTGATGATGCAATGAAAGAGGAAGTGAAAGATGGAGTAAAGATGTATGAAGCACACTGAGAGAGTCGCCAAAAACAGCAAGTATAAAACGGGAGAGGAGGTGAGAAGAAAGGTGCCTAGAAAATAATGACAGAGGCTTTATGGCAACACGCTCAAGAAAGGCAGCGCAAGTGAAGAGAAGTTCACAAACACGCGGGTACAGAGGAAAGCGTTAAAAAATATTTGTTAATTATTCTATTACCCGACTTCAACAGGTAACACAACTAGGTCGTTATAAAGCTTTTGCTGAACTTGCTTCTCATTGCGTTTTCACAAATCTTTTAATTAGTGCAAGAAATTTCGAATTGGCAAAACTTTAATCCTCACAATTTCTTTTGCTTTCAGTGTCCTTTATTGTATTTGGTCTGCCTCGAGGTGTAGATATCATCAACAGTGTTAACTATTAGAATTTTGTGTTAAAATGAAAATGGCGTTTTCTGCAGACTGACCTGAGAAAGTTAGAATCTGAATATCAAACGAATTAAACGCAGCGACTTACCTTCTACTGATGGCGTAATCGTCCTGTTTGGAGCAGGACTGGTGGTCGTGGGTGAAGCTGATGAAACAGGCATGGCTACAGGCTCAGCAGGGATGGTACCCGCCTGAGGAGAGGGTAGCGAGGAACCACTAGAAGCACTTCCAACACTGTTCTGTCGAGGAGACTTAGGCCTGTGTCCTTTGGGAGATAACCGGGAACTTGAACCTAAGAGTCAAACATCATTTATATTTTAATTTTAACACTTGTCAATAAAACTGGCAGAGCTTTAGAACAAATTTGTTCGTTTATACTGTAGGCTCTGATTGACTGAACCTGCTTAAACCAAATCACATACAAGATATAATTAAATCTAACACTAAGATAACTATAGAAAAAAAACTGGATTTGCACACATGCATGTTAATCAAAAAGTTAAGTTTCTAAATATAATAAATAATACATTTAAATAAAAAATAAATGATTCTGCTGTTTTGGGGTATATCAGTCACAGGGTTGAGTGGAGTCAGGTGGAGAACTTTAGAATTGTCTGCAGCCTAACATCAGTAAAACTAAGGAACTGCTGACAGACTATCTCCACAACAAAGAGCATCTAATATGTATGTTACTATCCAGGAAGTGGATGGAGAAGTGGTCCACTCCTACAAGTATATGGGGGTCCACACCAATGACACATTGCACTAGTGTCAGAACACAGGCTCTTCTTCCTTAGGAGACTATGGTTCTTAAATGTGGGAAGTGACATCCTTCATATCTTCTACTACTCTGTGATGGCCAGCATGGTGCTCTGGGCTGGTAACACCAATTCATGAGGCGCCCACCGAATCAACAAGCTAATTAGAAGGGCAGGCTCAGTTATGGGGAGGTATAAGAAGAGAAGAGGAGGAGTGCCTTTATGAACAATGATGCACATCCTCTCTGTGACACTGACACAGAGTGCCTTCAGCTGATGAATTATCCCAGCAGTCAAAAAGTGGGATTGGGCTCCATTATACCAACAGCAATATGCCTGTATAGCACCTCACTGGGACTGTCGAGTCAGAAGTGTTTCTTGTCCCTCCCCCATTTTCTTCCTTTTCAGTCATCCTGTTGTGTTCAGACGATAATGCATCTGTGTTGGTATAATGTATGCATCTACCTATCGATCTGTTTATAAGATTTTCACCCTATCTATCTATTAATAAATGAAGGCAACTACTTACTTCCGCTAACCACAGATGACCACGTCCCACCTGAAGGACTGGTTCGAGCGGCAGGTGCTGCCGACATTTCTGCAGTTGCAGTGTGAGACATAAACTCAACACTAGAAGATACACCACTCCGTCCTGTCGAGACCCTGTGGCCCCTGGGGGTTCGCTGCGTTTTAGGAGACATCCTGGGAGGACCTAACAAAATCATAAAAAATAAAGAAATAATTACAAAACAGGTCATTGCTTTTCAATAATGTTTAGTTAGGCAACTGTTAAAAAAATATTTTCTGTTACGCTCTGAGTAGCCCATAGGGGAGAAAAACAAGAACCCCAGAATTCACTATGCAAAAAAAATAAAATAAAATTAAAAAAAAAAAAAAGTTTGACATCCGTATATCTGCAGCTCAAACAAATAACTATAAAAATGAATTTTTTTCTTTTTTTGATAAACACATTTCACAATTCAAATTTATTACAGGAAAAACAAATTCAAATGACATTTGACAAATAAACTGCATAAAGCTAAAATATTGAATTAAAACAATAACAGAAACATAAATTAGTACACCACTGAACATTTTAAAGGTCACTCTTTGAACAAAGCCTTAGGACCGACAGTTCAAATCATCACCAATATCAGATCTCAGGCGTCAGTTGGCCTCGAGTCCCATTTGGTCCCGATGCTGCATGCTGGCATCACTTAAAGTCGATGCACAAAGTCAGCCACTTTACGTGGGCTTACTACACAATCTAATACAGGATACAAGCGACTGTCTTATTAAAGTGGTCAGTTAACGTTCCAGTTTCCTTGAATCAAATATTGAGGAAATCATTTGAAAGCATACTTGATATCTGACACTTGCTTCTTTGATGCTCCCCAACAACACTCTTTTAAAAACCGATGATAAACTTTAAGTGGCGACAAGAAACGCAATCACATCATCTGTATCAAGTTACAGCAACACTTACATTTCGGACTACAATAGTCATAATAGTGCACATCTCACCACCAACAGGCCTTATGCACAAACTCTCAAAATATCCCAGACCCTAAATTCGACTATTTCTAATAAAAAGTCAATGAAGATGTGCACTGTACCATACTGCATCTCGGAAAGTGGATTTATACTTATCTGAGAGGGCAATTTTTTTTTCTTTTCTTTTACTTTCTCTTATACAAAGTATAGGGTAAGTACTGTAATTGTCCAAAAATTAGACCTCGATATTTTGATGAATCTCAATGTTTTAGACCTCTCCGAGTCTGACAATACCATTTTAGGAATTATGTTTGTGTGTATGTATAAACACGGTAACTTCAGTACACTTTGTATGCAAAATTTGGTTGACCTAAGTGAAAGTGTACTCAAGTTACTGTGTTTATACACATACACAGAGAGAGCCACACAGGCATAATTCCAAAAATGGTATTTTTGGACTCATGGAGGTCTAAAACGTCGAGATTCATCAAAACCTCAAAATTACATTTTTTGGACAATTACCATACTTTCCCTATACGTCACATACAAGAAAGTAAATACATAAAAAACAACATTTTACTTTATAAGATCAGTGGAATTGACTTAAACTTCTTTTGTCCCCAGGGGGAAATTAATCTCTCTCTTTTATATAGTATAGCTTACAGGAAGCTGTAAACAGGGAGTTTTATTTCAAAACTACACCACCATCATCTTGCAAAACGGGACTGTGTCATCATGAGTGCTCGTTTTGTTGGATTTCTTTTGAATCTGTAATATTAATCATTTTTGGCATTTACTACCATAAATATACATATAATTTTATCATTATAATAAGTTAAATGTTGTAGAAAGTTCACTAAAGAACTGCTGAACTACACACTTTGTCTGAGGGGAAGGCACACATCTTGGTCTCAATCTGCCAGACTCACAGACGTGATTTGCTTGTGCACTGATCATTCCACCTCGCGTTTTCATGCAGCTTTTTGCATCTTGTTTAAGGGCAATAAACTTAGAGCATACAGACATTTTCACATTCGGGGGAGTCCTGTGCACTTAACTCCTGCAAAATGTGAGGAAAAACTGTCCTTCAATTTTTATTTTCTAAGGGCCCATAATCTGAAAATTGCTCCAAAGGCATTGTAAAATGGCTGACCCCCACAGACTATGCGAAAGTCAAATATCCCTCGGGGATTTATAAAATGTATCCAAAAAAGGATAACCTTGACCCTTAACAGCATGTCTGTCTTACATACATTGGTATCTACAATAAGGTACAGCCACATTCAGAAAATAGGCAGAAATTTCTTAATACACACTAAGAAAATCCTAAAAATGTACACAAATAAATTAACATTATTGGTATAAACACATTTTAAAATATCATGTGCATTTATGTTATCCACAGCTGCATGCATTAAAGCTTAAAGGAACAGTCCACCTAAAAATGACACTTTTATTACTTTACTACGTTGCAGTTTGTATTGATAGCAGAGAAAAAATATTTGCTCTCATGTTTTCACACAGAATAGAGAAAAAATGATGATATCTAAGAATTTAATGGTAACCAGGCAGTGTGAAAAACTCCTCACGTTACCGTGTACAGTGGTATTGTTGCTGCCTCGCCGTAAAGAGACCAGGGTTGGCATCCCAGGTCATCTGCACGGAGTTAGTATGTTCTCTCCGTGTCTGTGCGAGTTTCTTCAGCTACCTCCCACTGACCACAGACATGCAGGTTACGTGAAACGGCGACTCTCAATTGTCTCTACCACATGTTTGAGTGTGTGTGTGTGTGTGTTCACCATGTCAAGCACTGGCACCATAACCCAAGGTTTGTTCCTGCCTTGCACCCTATGCTAGCAGTGATAAGTTCCAACACCCTCGGCGACCAAGGCCTGCATTAAGGGGGCTAAAAAAACTGACATGACATTACTCAAGTCACATCAGTTATATTCCCAAAATGCATTATAAAGTATTTCTTCTGCAATTATGAGTGCACACTCTAAACTGGCAACTTTAATCCTCACAGGAAGGCTGTTTGAATCGAAGACCATCGTTTGTTGGTCAAGAGTTCAGTCTTCAGTCCAAAAACCCCTTCTCATAAGGCTTTAGAAATTCTGCAAGTACTGTATCTACTTAACAATATTTTAGCAAAACTCACAAGAGTTTTGCACATTTTGGGCAGATGACTACACAACAGACAAGTGGATTATGGAACACGAGTACCGTGTAATTTTATTACTTTCTCGTATACAGAGTATTGCAATCATCCAAAAATTCGACCTCAAGATTTTGATGAATCTCAATGTTTTAGACCTCCCCGAGTCCAATTTACTTTCTTGTAGGGAAATTATTGTAATTGTCCAAAAATTCAAATTCAAGATTTTGATGAATCTCAACATTTTAGACATTATTTATTCTACTACTTTTAATTAAAAAGTCAAAGAAGATGTGTACTGTGCCGTACTGTATCTTCGAAAGTGGATTTATACTTATCAGAGACTGCAATTTTTTTTTATTTTTTTTTTTTACTTCTCGTATACAAAGTATAGAGAAAGTATTGTAATTCTCCAAAAATTCAATAACGAGATTTTGATGATAATCAACATTTTAGACCTCCCTGAGTCCGATTTACTTTCTCCCAGGGTAAGTATTTTAATCGTTCAAAAATTAGATCGAGATTTTGATGAATCTCAAAATTTTAGACCCGAGTCTGAAAATACCATTTTTGGAACTACGTGTGTGTGTGTATAATAACAGTAACTTGAGTGCGCTTTTCACAGGGAAGGTATTGTAATCGTCCAAAATTTTGACTTTGAGATTTTGATGAATCTCGACGTTTTAGACCTCCCCGAGTCAGATTTGCTTTCTCGTAGGGAAAGTATTGTAATTGTCCAAAAATACCATCTTTGGAATTATGTCTGTGTGTGTATGTAAACACGATAACCCGAGTACACTTTCACTTAGGTCAACCAAATTTTGCATCCAAGTATTAGGTACAAAACATAGATTTCTATCAACCTTTTAGCTATTTCCGCTAACAGGAAGTGGTACTTTACCTTTTATTCAGGCAGCTACAGAGTCCGATTTATTCAACTTTACTTTTATAACAATTGTTCAATAGATTATTAATTTGCTTTGTTGTTGATGGTTCTTTAATGCACATAATATAAAAACATAATCCTTGTCTTGCGGTTTACTCCTCAAATATCCATCCCCATATCCATGTATACGAGAAAGTCAAGGGGAGACCATTCCCGATTTTTTTTTTTTTTTTGCACATCGTTCACCGTTGTATGGCTTTGGTCACTATTGGCTACCCTTACAAATATCAGAATTGTTCCTCTCCATTCTGCAAGAAAAGAGGAGTGTGAACATTTTTTTGAGGCCATCACTACAAACTACTTGAGGCAAACAATGTTTTAAAAATTAATTGAAAATAAATTGGTTCAATATTCCCTAACAAAAGCCTTTCCATTGTACAAAACTGCACCCCATGAATCACCACCATTCAAAATGCAATATTAAATGGCCGAGTGTAACTACGTGCAGGCCTGAATTTTTCACACTCAGCAATGCATGGAAGGGGAAAAAAAATCCTACTAATGGGGGCAAACAAACACGACCTGAAGTTTGAATACAAAATCAAAACTCAGGATTATATGCAATATGACAAATACAAATGGACGCGAGTCCAACCAAGGACTGTATTTCAGTAGGAAAATGAGCAACAGCACATTCCTCCAGACCGTGTGTTAATAAAAATAAGGACTCGCAGCAAAAGGTCTGAATGAACACAATTAAGAGAAAATGGTGCATGTGTTAAAACTGAAGAGATACATTTAATCATTTCAAACATATATCAACTTTTTAACTTATTTTCAGTCTTCAAATACAAACTCTGTTTACAGGCTTAAACACAAAATGTGTCTCAAAAACACAAGAACATCTTTTGTTGACACTATAGTCTAAGTGACAAATAAGTGACAAACTGAAATAACAGTACAGTCAACCACCATTTCAAAAGGCAGCTGCTTTAAATGACATTCTCTCTTACGTCAGGGAAAAACAGGGGCGAGACAGAAAACACGAGGAACTGACACTCACAAAGACACAAGATCAACAAAAACAAAAAGAGAAACCAAGGCGTTGTACCTTCAGTAGACATGCGTTTAGGCATAGCAGAAACAGGAGCTGGAGAGCCGTGAGCAGAGGGGTGAGATGGAGGCCGTGATGGCCTGGAAGGGGGCCTGGTAGGTGTGGCGGCCAGAGGTGGAAGAGAGGTGGGGCCTGACTGGTAGCGAGAAGGTGGGCGAGAGGAAGGAGATGGGCAAGGCGATGGCCAGGGAACACCTGACAGGACAAATGAAATGAAGTATAAACTAAAACAAAATAATAAAATGCATGGAGAGTGAAGAAAAGACCACAGATAAAAGTACAGCAACATAAATAAAAAACACAACACACAACCCGATACAAGAAGGGCAATCCCCACCAAACAAGTTAAATACAGAGTTCTACACAGATAGGCAGCATGGCATTCATAGGGAAGAACACCAAACACTCAAGGACATTATTCAGATATTTCAAATGTCAGCTGCCTTTATTCATTTATTTACTTATTTATTTACCTTATTCCTGCTGGTCACGTAGTGTGGACAGACAGTTCAGTCTGATAGGACCATGAGCGGCACAGACGCCTGTAGCGTTACCTTCAATATCTCATACTTGTGATTTGAGCTAAGTGTAAATATATATATTAAAATCCTCGGCTCATCACGTACACCAGGGCTTGCAGATTAAACACCTCAACAAAACAGCAGTCCCATCTTTCAAGAGCTTACACTGGAATAGGCGAGCACTTTGAACACCAGTACAATTAATAATACTTTGAATTGTGAAATGCAGGCAATTGTACTGAAACAAGCAGATGACACTATAAACCACCGTAGGATTTAAGGCCATTTTCAGACAGACAGATTAGATAGGAAAGGCACTATTAGATAGAGAGATAGATAGAGAGATAGACAGACAGACAGACAGATGAAAGGCACTATATAATAGCCAGATAGAAAAAGCACCATATAATAGACACAGACAGATAGAAAAGGCACTATATGACAGACAGACAGATGTGAAAGGCTCTATATAATAGATAGATAGATACTGTAGATAGATAGAAAGATATTAAAGGCACTATATAATAGATAGATAGATACACAGAGACAGACAGATAGATAGATAGAGAGATGTGAAAGGCCCTATATAATACATAGATATATGTGAAAGGCACTTTATAATAGACAGATAGAAAAGGCACTATATAACTAACAGACAGAGAGACAGACAGACAGACAGAAGAGGCCACAAACCAAAAAAAACAGGTTGATTGGTAGTTTGGCAAAAAGAAGGCCTACAATGAGCCAATAAAAACATGTGGGCCTGTTGTTTTCAACAGTATTCAACTTAAACATGATACAAAACACAACTGCTAAAATCCCCAAAAATCTTCTTTATAAAATAAAGCTAAAATAACTGGCCATTTTAACTTTTCATGCCTCCAGGCAGTCTACTACACGTAAAAAAAAAGTGAAGCTGTAGAAGAGGTACGGCCTCCCACGGCTCAGTAACGAGTGAAATCAATAATGAAAACACACATGTGAAACGACAGCATGCTAAGGCTGTGGAAATTAGCTAGGGACCAGAACCTTACCAAACTAAACAGACACTTTACCCAAGAACAGTGTTAAAAACCAAGCAAGCAAAAACTACTTCAGAATATAAACTTTTAAATATGCAGAACCCGAGTTTAACTTTAAAATGGAATCAACACACACCACACACACCCCTTTCACAATGCAGTATCTCCATCGATCTACACTGTGTTGATTCATCACTGCCATTCCCACCCACTTTCTCCTGCTCCCAGCCGCATTCCCATGTTCCCCTCTAAAAAGACACCTGATTTGAGTAAATAGTCTAAGCAGACTCTTCAAAATGTGAGGATCTACAAGGAGAAAAGAAAACAACAAACAGCTGTGAGTAAATCTCCTTAGGATTTTTATTTCTTTTTCACAATACAACCAGAGTAATCCTTGTTTTTTCAAAACAAAAAACATTTGAGCATTTTAACAATCTGGACAAAAACAGGCCATTTAGCCCAACAAAGCTCGTCAACCCTGTCCCCTTCCAATCTCCCAAAATAACATTAACATTGTGTGTGATGTTTTAAAGTCGTCAGGCTACCCAGCATCTCAGATATTGTCCACAGCAAGTTTATGTGCCTGGACCACGGCTACAAAAGAGAAACCTGTTCAAGTTCCTGACTTATTCAGCAGAAACGTGTCAAGAAATATCGCAGGTGTGTCTTTATACCAACAGCAATATTTGAGCAATCCGGACGAGAACAAGCCATTCAGCCCAACAAAGCTCGCCAGTCCTAGCCACTTATTTCTAATAAAACATCAAGTCGAGTTATGAATGTCCCTAACATCTTACTGTCTACCACACTACTTGGTCGCATATTCCAAGTGTCTAAAGAAACACTTCCTAATATTTGTGCAAAATTTCCCCTTCACAAGTTTCCAACTGTGTCCACATGTTCTTGATGAACTCATTTTTAAGTCACCATCTCAATCCACTGGGCTAATCCCCTTCATCATTGTAAACACTGCGGTCAGGTCTCCTCTTCATCTTTGTAAAGGCTCAGATCTTGTCATCTTTCCTCAAAACTCATCCCCTGCAGTCCTGGACTCAGCCTTGTCGATCTTCTCTGGACGTTTTCTAGTGCTGTTATGTCCCTTTTGTAACGTGGAGACCAAAACAGGTAAATGAATACACACAGGGTGAGGTGATGTGCTCTTTTATTTCCCAGGACACATCCTCTTTATGAGACCAAAAACATTCAAATTAATCTGCCTGGTATTTCCAAAATATATAATAAAATAATTTTAATCCTAATGATTATTCACACCACATAAACTATTAACAGCCCTAGAGATTTCGTCTTTTCTTGTACAAGAGGTACAAGGCTTTGAAAGCACCTAACTGGTAAGCTGTGTAGAATGTCTGTTTCAAGAACAAATACTCATGGCAGTGTGACTCCTAACTAGGAGGACTAGACAAAGCAATGTTACTAAACAACTTCCAAGTACAAAAAGGTAGCCAGGCAAAACTGTTCATTTATAGTCTAGTTAAAAGGAAAATAAAATGAACAACAATGTTTTTGATTAGGACATAGCAAGAGGCAAGCTGAATGTTTCGGCAGCATGGAATAAGAAAGCACAATTTTTAAAATGCTAATATAGCAGCATTTCAGTATTTTTTCAGTACTGAAAGTAAATGCCAGCTGTCTACTCCATCTCCCCCCTTCACTGGGTAGACTGGGGTTCGTTGTGCCCTTGTGGTCAATACTGTTTTGACGTAACGTTTAAATTTTAGAACGAACAAACGTTTCGGAAACACATACAATAATTGAGTTACAACCCAAAAGTTTGGGGAAATTTTGCATCTGTTCACGACCACACGTTCTGGTGGCAAGTTTCCCTACACACCAATAAATTCCCATTCTCAATTTTCCATTTTCTTTTGTTTGGGTATTCAGGGCCTAACAAAGCAGCTGATGTTGCAAAAGGAGTTACAATGTTAACCAATCAGGGGCCTCAAGTGCTGGAAGAGATGGAAAAACTGCTGCTAGTGTTGCTGAATGAGAAGCACCTTGTTGGGGATAGCGTAAGCGAGGCGATCGTATGCGAGAATGCCAGGAAGGTTCATTCCGATTTGATGGGAAAAAAAAAAAAAAATATCCCTCTTCGGGTGGCAAAGGTGAGCCATTTTAAGCCAGTAGAGGATGGTTTAAAAAGTTTCGCAAAAATTTTTTTTTCCCTGTGCTTAAAACTAAAAAAAAAAAGTGTTTACAGCAAGCGGTTCATAAGGGTCCAGCACAAACTCTTACAATGTTACTTTTCTCTGTTGTTCAAGGGTTTCTCAGTGTTATGCAATGTTTTTACATATAGTTTACTATTAAACTGTGCATTCTAGCGTATAATTATCTATTTTTGTATTTTAAAAAATGTATTTATTTACATACAGTTCGTACAGTCTGGAATGGATTAATTGTATTTACATACAATCTTATGGGGAAATTACGTTTCAGGTCGTGACCAGAGGTACCACTGTATACTGGGTATGGAGATGCTCGGGATTGGCTTTGGAACCGTTTTGGTACTGCTATGGAGGTCCGAAAGCTGGCGTCAATACCAAAGTCAACATTTTAGTAACAATTTAACATTACAGAATGTGCAATCTGTAGAACTGGCATGGATGACTTAAAGCTCCTGCTCAAAAACTGCAGTTAAGGGACGGCGCGCATCAGCAGAGGTGACAGACTGTCTGGGGAGATTTCAATAGGTTCCTAAATGTTCCATTCAATCCAATTACTTTTATAACCAATGATGTCAAACAATTTCTCATGAAAGTACTGGTCTTCATGACGACATCTCATAATTAATGATGAAAGTACTGGTCTCCATGACGACACCTCATAATTTATGATGAAAGTACTGGTCTCCATGACGACATCTGATAATTTATGATGAAAGTACCAGTCTCCATGACGACATCTCATAATTTATGATGAAAGTACCAGTCACCATTTTTACCTCCGCTGTTAAGACTAGTCTTGTGGTTAAAGTACAACTTTACGATTCAAACTGGGATATGTTTTCGTTTGTTTTTTTTTTATTAACGAAGAAATATAGCTATCCTGCAAATGCTTAAAAAGTTTACTAAGCACTGGAACATAACCAAAGGCATTTAAATTGATTGAATCGTTTGAATAGAAACATTAAAAGGTGTGCTTCAACTGAAATGTTTCAAGTCCAAATATTCTTGATTGGAGTAGAAATTTCTCATTTTTGCGTTGCACAAAAGTGAGAGGAGCAAAAGCTTTAGATACATCAAAAATTTCAATCAAAGGTTTTTGACGTTTCAGGGTACTCTGATACCGAAAACATCAATATCTCGATGATGGGTGTGTGTGTCTGTGTCAGAGTTTCTTGAGGACGGTCTGGAGCTCAAATGGCTAGATGGAAAAACACCAAACTCAAAACTTAAGCCTGTTATGAGATGATGATGATGATGATGTGCTGATTAGTGTTTGAGTGAAATTGTGCAAGAGGAAGAGGTGTTCTAGAGGAACCCTTAACTACCATAATTCTGCAATGAATTCTGAATTCTTCTCGTCAATTGTTATCGTAATGACCTATTTTATGATCAGAAAGATCAGCATCAGAGCTGTAAATGACTGAAATGTTACAGAATTATTTGGGTAACTTGGTCCCTCTCTTACGTCCAATTTTTAGCTACTACAGGATCTGAAATCAAATATAAATCGGTTATCATCCAACCTGCTATATCCTAACACAGGGTCACTGGGGGGTCTGCTGGAGCCAATCCCAGCCAGCACAGGGTGCAAGGCAGGAAACAAACCCCAGGCAGAGAGCCAGCCCACCGCAGTAGCTGTAATCAATGACCTTGAAAAATTCTTGATGATAATATATATTTGTCATTTTTCACCATCTGACTGAGGTCCATAGAGGGTTAGTTCCCTTGTAAATGATTATTTAAAAAAAACAAAATCACCTGACATTACTGACATTGAAATAGTCTAAAACAATATCTTACGAATGGTAGTTGTCATTATTAACACCTTTTCAAAGTGGCTCTTCAAGGGATACAACCACCAGGGAAGAATCAAATATTTTAAATATGATTAGTCAGTCAGTCATTATCTAACCCGCTTAGTCCTGAGGTCACAAGGGTCTTCTGGAGCCTATCCTGGCTAGCATAGGGCGCAAGGGAGGAACATACCCTAGACAGGGCGTCAGTCCATCAAAGAGCAAACACACACACACATAACACACCATATTGCCACAAAAAAAATGACATAAGAACATGTATGTTAGGCCGAATGCCCACTGGAGGCTGAGTGGTCTTTTGGCCTGGAGCCCCTACAGATTGTGGTGTTTTCCCTCCTGTTTGATTTCTTTCTGTCCATCCTGACCTCAGCATAGGATCATTACTTAGAGACTTAAAAATACAATTCTATATTTAAGGATTCTACTTCTCTTAATTATACATCTATCTTATATAAGTTAATTATTTTTTCAATAATTATACATTATTATTATTCTTTTTTTTTTTGCACTTAACTACTACTTTCACACCTTGTAAAGCATTTTGAGCTCTAGAAAAAAAGAAAAAGAAAAAAAAAAATTTTGGTACTTATGATCAGCAACCTTGAAACTGCACAAACCACAGTCCACGGCCTTGGACCCCTTGTTTGCCATTAAGGGTTAACCCCTGGGGATGGCAGATTATTTCTGCTGAAGACACCTAATGGTTTACTCTTTTATTATAAAGGTGTCATTTCCTGCACAAAATATTGCCCAAATAATTATGAGTCTAGATCGGTGATCCCCAACGTGGGGCGCAAATTGATTTTTTAGGGGGGCAATTAGAGAATTTAGGTATGTTAAACAATTTATAAAATGAAAAAAACTGAAAAGGGGCAGCACAGTGGTGCAGTGGTAGCGCTGCCGCCTCGCAGTTAGGAGACCTGGGTTCACTTCCCGGGTCCTCCCTGCTTGGAGTTTGCATGTTCTCCCCGTGTCTGCGTGGGATTCCTCCCACAGTCCAAAGACATGCAGGTTAGGTGCATTAGTGATTCTACATTATCCCTAGTGTGTGTGTGTGTGTGTGCCTTGTGCTGGGCAGGCACCCTGCCCAGGATTTGTTTCCTGCCTTGCGCCCTGTGTTGGCTGGGATTGGCTCCAGCAGACCCCCGTGACCCTGTGTTAGGATAAAGCGGGTTAGACAATGACTGACAGAAATTCACTGTTAAAAATGATAGAAAAAAACAAACAAATAATAATTTTTATTTTTTACAGAGACATTTATATAAACATAAATTGAAGGGTTCTTCACCATCCCTTCTATGATTTTACAACCGGCTTGGGTTTGTCTACTTAGAAATAGTTTTTACCATTAAACTAATATGATTTTTAACAATGATTATCAAATTTGGCAATATAACAAAAATATAAAAAGATCACAATATTACAGAAAAAGCTATCATTGAAGTTATTTTATATTTCTGAATATCACGTCTCTTATTATATGTTTTCAAAACTGTATTTGCTGTATTTTCATATTACTTCATATTATATACAGTGGAACCTCGGTTCACAAATGTCTCGGTACACGTACAAATCAGTTTACAACCAAAAAGTTTGCCAAACTTTTGCCTTGGTTCACGACCACACACTCATACGAACAAGCCAGTTTCCCTTTCGGTTTGTGCGTGTTCAGTCTCTCCCTGTGCATTTCCTGTGCAGCGAGCAAGAGAGAGAGAGAGCACGGCACACACAGGCGCGCGTGAGAAACACACACACGGGCAGGCAGCCTGCGAGAGACAGACGCACACACACAGGCAGCGCGAGAGAGAGATCTGGACGTATAAGGTAGGAAGGCAGTTAAAGAATGCACTGGGCTTGATTTTGTTTTCACTTCTGTTTCCAGAAATCGGTTCGTAGTGTGCATTGTTGCAATGTTACTTTTCTTGGTGGTTGATTAAATTACGGATTTTTTCAAATGTTCATTTTTTTCCCCTGTGCTTAAAACTCATTAAAAAAAAAGTGTTTTTAGCCAGCTGTTGGTAGCGTTATAACACAAACTATTGCAGTGTTAGTTTTCTCTGTTGTTCAAGGTTTTCTCAATGTTATTCAATGTCTTTACATTTAGTTTACTATTACGCTGTGCATTCTATGGTTTAATTAACTATATTTGTGCTTAAAAACTTAAAAAAAAATATATATTTATATGCAGTTCGTATGGTCTGGAATGGATTAATTATATTTACATACAATCCTATGGGGGGAAATTGCTTTGGTTTACAACCAGAGTTTTGGAACAAATTATGGTCGTGAACCGAGGTTCCACTGTATAACAATTTTTTTTTTTAACAATTTCTTAGTGATTTCTTTGTCAGTATTTCAACTCTCCTTTCCTTCTTTTGTTTCCATATTCTTTGCAGGCTTGTTTAGACCAAATTAATGACATTATGGGCTTCCTCCACGTCAGTATGAGTTCACTTTTTGCATAGGTAATAATTAGAATAAAGGTATATGAAAAAAGTGGGGGACATCGTGATCCAAAAAAAAAAAAAGAGGGAAACCCCAAAAAAGCTCAAGGTCTTCCCTAACTAGACATCCAGACGGCGTGAACAGTATGTAATAGGGGAGTTTGTTCTTGCACATGCTGGGGGATAAATACACATTTCAAAGCATTCAGAAGGAATTCTTATAAATGCATATCATTTTTCCAGAATTTTCTCTGAGGTTTTTATACTCTGATGGCCCACTCTTTTAAATGTTCAGGTCACAAGCCAATGCAGACCCTCTAGACTGAGTCCAGTTAACCTAGTTCTGGGTTCTGGCAACAGCTGGTGCGCGCGCACACACACACACACACACACACACACAATGGAAGACAACAATGGACAGGGCACACCATGCATAGCAGCAGCTTCACTCATTCAGATCTAATTTGCTCAGTAAGTCGAATGTTGACATCTTCAGGAAGTGGAAAGAAAACTGTGCAGGTAGAGGAAGCCATCAATCAGGAAAGCCTGCTCCATCACTGGGTGAACCCCGGGCACACTGGAAGCAGTTGCAGAAAAGAGGATGGTGGCAAAAATCCCTCCATTCTCTCTACTGGAGCACGCTCAGCCACAGAGTGCGAAGAGGCGCCTTGGGGGGTGGTCTTGTCTGAACACCACTATCAAGCAACTCAATGCTTCTTCCTGGGGTACTTGCTAAATTCATTTCTGAAATACCAATTTGAAATATCTGCACATTCGACATTTATAATGTATTTTTATTCACTTATCGATCAATCGATTGATTATTTTGTCCTGTGAATACTCATCTTTGTTTTTTTATGGTTCTGCTGTTCCACACATCTGAATTTCCGAATGAGATTAATAAAGTTATTCTCATCTAATAAATGTACACACATAATAAGCACTTGTTCCGTGTTCTCTACCAGTTTAAGGAAGCCAAAGTCAAAATTGTCTTTTCAACTGCAGAAATAGTTAATACGAGTCAAGCAAAGTACAGAATGTCATCTTTTATTCTGTCACATATATGCAAAAATAAAAGAAAAAAAATTATTCTCCTCACAGGTATGGACAAGGGTGGCTGCCGGGTGCTTTGTGTTGCACGCACAAAGATAAAGGTGTCAACACGCAGCGTTTGTTTGACTTCTCCTTTCTGTCAGCTAATCAAGATAACGGCTTGAAAAGAAAATTGTGAGTAATGAATTAATCAAAACAAAAAATTCAAGACAAAAGGGTGATTTAGTATACTTGGCACATGGCAAACTCCTGATCTGCAAAGAAAAATACTCAGCTTATTCATTTTCGTTGACATGCTGTACAGCACTTTGCAGGACACCCTCATACAGGTTGTGGTTATCGCTGTCCATTTTCAAATCCTCCTCATTCCCTTCCCAAATCCCAGGGAGTTCTGAGGCTGCATTTGGTATAAAACTCAAACAACGGTTCTTAAATTCAAGCTCTGTGCTGCTCAGTGAAGTCTTCGATAGGAGAATTATTAAATGGGCACCCTGAAAAATCTGCAAGTTCTCAGCTTCTGACAAACAAAATTTGACAACTTAATAAAATGAGAAAGCGGCGACCTAAAGCGAACCGCGTCACCTGTTAAAAAACGGCAGACATAATGACCTGATGGTCTCTCAAAGGGAACAGAAACTTTGTGTTCATTCAATTAAAAAAATAAAAACACACGCATCTGGTGAATGATGCGGGTCAAGACTTGGAGCGAGCTGCGAAGTTCACTAGGGATACGCAGCTAAAAAGTTGAGCGCCTGCTAAAATCCACAGTATGCAAGTCACTTGCTGAAAAGAAGGCCAAGCTTGAAAGCCTAAAAAGCTAAAAATGACTGTTGGGAGGGCTTGGAAATTCCCTGAAATTGCTAAAGGAAACGTGTAAGGGACACTTAAATCACCTACACCTGAACACCAGCAAAACCAAGGAGCTTGTGGTGGATTTTAGGAGGCCCAGGACCCTCATGGACCCCGTTAGAGTGCAGACCTATAAATACCTGGGAGTGCAGCTGGATGATAAACTGGACTGGACTGCCAATACTGATGCTCTGTGTAAGAAAGGTCAGAGCCGACTATACTTCCTTAGAAGGCTGACATCCTTCAACATCTGTAATAAGTTGCTGCAGATGTTCTATCAAACGGTTGTGGCGAGCGCCCTCTTCTATGCGGTGGTGTGCTGGGGAGGCAGCATAAAGAAGAGGGACACCTCACGCCTGGACAAACTGGTGAGGAAGGCTGGCTCTATTGTAGGCACGGAGCTGGACAGTTTGACATCCGTGGCAGAGCGACGGGCGCCGAGCAGACTCCTGTCAATCATGGAGAATCCACTGCATCCACTGAACAGGATCATCTCCAGACAGAGGAGGAGGACAGGCGACAGACTGCTGTCACCATCCTGCTCCACTGACAGACTGAGGAGACCCCACACTATGTGACTCTACAATTCCACCCAGGGGGAGTAAACGTCATCATTATACAAAGTTATTGTCTGTTATACCTGCATTGTTATCACTCTTTTTTAATCAGTATGCTGCTGCTGGAGTATGTGAATTTCCCCTTGGGATTAATAAAGTATCATATCTATCTATCTAATGCATTCCAAGGATCTCCAATGAAACCGGTTTAAAAGAAAAACTGATTTACACCTTCACTCTCCCAGACACAATCATCTGAAATGAGGTATGGAACACAAGGAGCACCATTCACAAAGGGGGAAACAAATATGGACATAAAATCAGTAAAGAGGTGTCGGTAGAGACTGAAATTCTGTACTTTGGCTTCATATTCATTCTTTTTTTCTTAAACATAAAATTCCTTGAATATATATTGAAAATATTTATATATAAATATATTTGAGGAAAAAAAATGATCCACTGTGGCAACCCCTAACAGGAGCAGTCGAAAGAAGAAGATATTTAAAAACATATTAATTTGATTTCTCTTTGTCAAGCCTCAATTTGGCAGTGTATTCATCTAAAAAACTGAAGACTTGAAACCCAAGTGCTGGTCTAATCAGTTAAGTGAGACATGTGCTCTACTGCAGTGTCTTCAGCGCTCAACAGAGGTAGGATTCGGGGAAAAGAGGAGGAGGAGGAGAAGGTGACGCAGCGGTTAACATCCGGCCCTTCTTTGCTGCCTTTTGTTTATTGGTGCAATTAAAACGTCAGGAAAACAAACAAAACTGGGTGCTGACTTTCACCACGGCAAACAGCCTTCACGTCCAGTAACTATTCAAGGAGTGAGTGGTGGGGGTCCACATTAATGACAGGAAGGACTGGTCTCAGAACACAGAGAGAACCATAGAAGAAAAGGCAGAGCAGGCTCCTGTTTCTTGAGAGACTTGAGTTCCCTTTAAATTGGGAAGTGACATCCTTCACATCTTCTACAACTCTATGGTGGATAGGGTGATGTGCTGGGCAGGTAACATCATTTCAAGACAGGCCCACCAAATTAAAAGGTTTGGCTCTGTTATGGGATGGACCCCCCCAAGGAAGCAGCAAATGAGAGAATGAAAACAAAACTGAGTGGCATTATGAACTATGCTGTACATCCTCTCTCTGTCACAATGACCGAGATACAAGATGTGGCCGAGTTGGAGGCTGTGTGTTCTTTGTATAGAAAATCCGCCAGTTTTGTTTCTGACTCAGTAAAGGAGGAGGAAAAAAATAAAAGTGATAAATGTTTCACTGCTGTTCCTCTTTAGGTGAGGGAGACTGGAAAAGCTAGAAAAGATGTGTGAGTAACTTTAAAATCCTTCACCTTTGTGTAGACATCAAGTCCTTCCATGAGAACCCTGAATACAATGAGGAGGTCTCGTGGCCTGGAACCCTTGCAGATTTTATTTTTTCTCCAGCCGTCTAGAGTTTTTTTTTTTTGTTGTTTTTTCTGTCCTGCCTGGCCATCGGACCTTACTCTTATTCTATGTTAATTAATGTTGACTTATTTTATTTTAATTAATTTTATTTAATTTTAATTATTTATTTTGTCTTTTTTCTCTTTCTTCATCATGTAAAGCACTTTGAGCTACATTATTTGTATGAAAATGTGCTGTAGAAATGTTCTTGTTCTTGTTGTAGACACGCATGTAATGCATTCCACAGTTAAGCTCCTCATTTTGTATCCCTCTTCACTGCAGTAACTGCCACATCAGCTCACACAGCCATCCGACTACATCAAGATATTCAGTTTCACTTTCAAAAGTAATAAACATGTCGGCCTCCTGGCAGGTGTCTTGAGGAGTGAAATCGCAGAAAACAACGTTCACTGCATGCGATGCTGACCGAAACATTTTTCAGCGATTTCAGATTGAGCTTCAGAGTGAGATTTCCTGTGTTCATCTTCACCATGTGGACCATTCTGCACATTTTAAAAACTTGGTGGGGATTTAAAATATATATATATATATATATATATATATATATATATATATATATCCCCAACACGATCACAAAAACACAGTCCTTTATCAATATAAATGAAGGTTTTATTTCAAATACCTCCAAAAAAGTGTTACATATGCACACAACACTGGTATCTCCCTTTCTACAATAATTCTCTCACCACCGCACTGCCCTCCTCCAGTCAAGTGTTTCCTCTCTACCACCCAGTTCCGACTCGCTTGAATAAAGGAGTGTATACATATGTATATATATATATATATATATATATATATATATATATATATATATATATATATATGTATGTTCTGTGTGTGATATACCTTTATCATAAGAGCATCACTTATCTGCGGAGGAGGATTCGATAGAAAATAAGAAAATACGAAGCTGGTTTTAAATTAAACGTTGTTGAAGTGGTGAAAGAAATTGTTAACTATGCTGCTGTAACAAAATTCAGTGTGTCTAAGAAACTGGTGCGACATTGAAGGATGCAAGAAGATGTGAAAAATAAAAAAATAAATAAAAAATAATTAGCGTATTTCTGAACGGGCGTACAAGTCGAGGTTGGATTTTATGATAAATTTTTTTGGGTTTCAAGACCCGACTTATACCCGGAGTGTACACGGTACATTTAGAACTGGTAAATTTTAAACAAAGGCACATTTTGTGGTTTATATTAATAAGGCATCTATAAAAATGACGCCACAGTCCAGGAGATGGTCTTTCCATTCCAGATTTGTGGGAGTCTTGGAACTTCTTATTGGCACTTGGAGTCAGCGTACTGCCATATTTTCTATCTGGTGAGGTCATCTTGCGGACTCTCTTTGTCTTGGAGAGCCTTTTCACGAGGTCTTGTACTAATACATAGTGACATATGAAATGAAGGTGGATGGGCTCACCTATCACACAAC
This sequence comes from Polypterus senegalus, assembly GCF_016835505.1. Lineage (NCBI taxonomy): Eukaryota > Metazoa > Chordata > Cladistia > Polypteriformes > Polypteridae > Polypterus > Polypterus senegalus. The sequence continues at coordinate 71,159,692 of NC_053165.1, forward strand.
AGTTAGTTACTATACAGCACAGGACCTGTCAATTATGAAGCTCTAAAAGACTAAAGCAGGTGGACTTTATATACACACATACATTTTTTGCTCTCTGCCTAAGGACATGAAGTCGGTTTGATCAGCAGTCCCTCATTTGAAATGAGAGCAAGCCGTTGAAGCATTCCCTGAGCATGTTTGGTTTTATTCCTGTAACCAAACAACCCACAAACCTAAACAGTGAGGAAATGCATAAACAAACATCTGCTCAACGATCACACTGCCAGAGTGATTTTACAATTAAAAGCTAAATTATTTCAGGGCACTGTTATGGTGCAAGAGGCACTTCAGTTATGTCACACAAAGTCGTTCTTTTTCAATGAACCAAATTTGATTACAAATTTGCAAGTTCAGATCAACTGTAGATAAATAAATGTGCAATGTGTATGGATAGGTCAGTGCTCTCCAATGGCTTTCTGCATTTCATGACACAACGAAGAATTTTTGAGCATCGACGGATGGAATGCTGAAAATCCAACAGGAACAAACCCTGGACAGGGCGCCAGTCCACTGCAAGGAGGACACAAACACACACACACACACACACACATACACGTTTAGCAGCACCAGTTCACCTAAGCTGCACATCTATGGACAGTTAGAGCACACCCACAGAGACACAGGAAGAACTTCCAAACTCCACTCAGGGATGTAAACCCAGCTCTCCACACTGTGAGACAGCGACACCACTACTGCACCGCCATGTCATCCTATTCTGAAAAGTCAACTTTTTAATTATTATAAAGTAAACCTCAAAATAGATGCAGTTTTAACATAGATGACCCGAGACTACCATTCAAGTGGTCCTAAAATATTATCCTTTTATTCGTGTTACGAATGCTATATCACCTCTTTGTCCCTTTTCTAGTTGAAATCTTTTAAAAGTAAACAAGTTGCCACTAAATTACAAGGAATTTTTAGAGAGAGAAGCCATTTTGTTAATGCAATTATTCAGTTTCTGACTTGCTCAGACATCTCTAATGTCGGGTAACTACCAGAAATAAAAGCTGTATATATTTTAAAGGATAAATAAGGAAACTACATATGTTAAAGCACTGACCCTCCAATACGGACAAAAGGTACACTAGTGGAGTGAGCAAAACACAAGGCAGGGAGATCTGGTAATGGAGGTGTTGGACAGTCAAGTCTAAGCTTTCCGGCTCACACACATCTCTGAGAGCACTGATGGTCTGTTTATCTGCAAACATTTGTACGATAACGAATATACTTTTACATTTTATATTTTTCGCCCCACAAGGCGCACTTTTTATCCCCCAAAAAGTGGGTGGAAATATCGGATACGTCTTATTGAGCAAATTTTGCATCACAGACCGTGATGTGTATTACCTGACCTGACTCAGATGACTACGAGGGTTCTACATCGGAGAAAAAATGCACGTCGCACTTTTGCCGTCACTGTACTTTGTGTATGTAGACAGGAAACTCTGCAGTCTACTTGTGACTTAGGAAGTCTGTAGGAAGATAAGTAAATAAACCAAGGTAGATAACATTCGATCTGGCTCTTGTATACAAAGTACAGCAACGACAGCTTCCACCTGCAGCCATAGGCTCTTCAGTACGCAAGCGAGCAGTTCTCCATGCTAGTGTTTAGATCTGGACAGGGGGTGTATGTGACTGCATTCTCGTACCATTGCTTACAAACTGAAGTGTCAGCGTGCACTTTTCGTGGCATTACACATATATGTTTTGGAGCATGCCGGTGTCGATCAAACACAGGAAGCTCTGCAGAGTACTTGTGACTTTAAGCTGTAGGAAGTAAGTAAATAACTCAAGGTAAATACCATTCGATTAACACTGGCTTTTATGCAGGTAACATATAAATGTTAATGTTTTGGGCACATTCACTTGCAATTGGGCAATTGAGCTTCATAAATTCTGACACCAGCGATGAGAAGTTCTTGCGGTTTCCAGAAAACTAGAAGAATGCTTGAACTTTAAAGTCTCTCCTCATTTGTTAATGACAGTGATGATGGTTCTTAATCCGGCTGTTGACTTTACATGGTTGAAATATTATTCTGCTATATTTTATTAAACATATTTGTACACCATTTGGTTCAGAATATATATATTTTTGTTTTCCTCCTCTAAACCTAGTTGTGTTTTATTGTTGAGTATGTATCATGAAGCAAAAAATACGGTAATTAATTACATGTCTGTGTGTGACCTGTCAGTGATTTTAAATAAAATAATTAAGTTAACTGAATAAATGTGAACTTGTTTCTAAAGTACTGCCATAACATGTATGTATGTATGCTATCTCACCAGCACCGTCTGGTATCCACATTAATAAAAGGATGTCTGTCCGGTTGGAAAAGGTGGCACATCACTGACATTTCTAGTCACGAAATGCACCGCATGCGTCATTCCAACAGATGGCACATCACAAACACTCAAACTGCTTTAATGAATCCCATACCAAATGGCACCTAACAGAGACATTTGGACTGCAAGGTGCAGTGCAAAAGTTAATGTTCAGGTCTACGCTGATTACGTCAGATTTGTAACCACAGCTAGTAAAGTAATAAAAGGGCACCATTTACTCAAATATGTTTAAGGTTTATGCATTTCAAGCTCCCTGTCAATTACTTAATTTAAACAAAAGAAAGCATGTTATATTAAACATCTCCAAACTTTATTGTGATTAAGAGGTGGGAAGACAACCTTTATAAATCTCTTTAAAGGATATTTACAATCATTTTTCTACACAAATGACAAACTAGCTACATTAAGCTATTTAAAAAAACGCTGCTTGAACACATGCAAGAACACACTAATTAAAAGAGCAGAAGGTAAGATTACGTTTATTGCAAGGATGAAGAAACAAAACACCCCGGATTGTAAACCCCGGTTCTAAAACCATACACCCTATCTTAAAATGTGGAAATTCAAATCATCTATAGCTTTATCTATCACATATTAAATGTTCAATAAATTACAGATCACCAAAATAGCACAACCCGTTCTCAAAAAACGAAAAGTAGTTCTGAGCACTTGCAGGAAGGCCGTCGAACATAAATATATGTTACAAAATATTTACATCACTAAGAAGAAAATGTATTATACACGTCTTAATTCCTAAAACCAAGGATAAAGCTGGGTTAACAGACTCTGCAATTAGCATCAATTGCTACCAAGATAGGAACAAAGAACAATTCAGTACAGCAGTGCAACTCAAATACGCACACACAACATCACAGGCTCATGGAACAAAACACTTGGAAGTGGGGATAGGATAACATTTATGCCGGAGACGTTTACCTCCATTAACCACCCTCTGTTCTACTCCAGAGCTTGGGCTGTACTCGGAATTGTGAGTGACGGCACGTGGAGATGCAGATACAGAGCCTGGCTGTGTCATTCTTGGAGAACTCTGTCTTACACTTGTCCAGGACATGCCATCTCGATTTCTTTGTCCAGGTGGAACGTATTTGTCTCTAGACATGAATGTACAGAAAGAGAAAAAGAAAGACAGTCAAAAACCAGAAAAGAGAGTTAAACAGGCAGCTTCTAACACAGCATAGCACCCTTTTTGTTCCAATACTGCTTTTTGACTTAGCTGCACTGAACACCAAAAAGAAGAGCCTGCGACCACTGAACTCTGACCTCTGTTCGACTCTTGATGTGGGCCAAATTTATAAATAATCAATTAAAATATCACTGCTCATGGGACTAAATTTAACACGACAGAGACATCCTGCAAGCACAGGACATTTAACTTATGTGGGGCGTGTGGCCCTGCCGATATCTCTGAAAAAGGACGAAGGGCCAAGACTTCAGAGTCCTGGTGCTCCCTGTTTGCGAGACATGGATGCTATCCGGTGACCTGAGATGAAGACTGGACTCTCATTGTCTCTTTGAAGAATCCTTGGGTACCATTGGTTTGACTTTGTGTTGCTCATGGAGTCCGGAATGGGGCACATGACCTGCATTGTGAGGGAGTGTCAGTTATGGCACTACGGCCATGTGGCGTGATTCCCTGAGGCTGATCCTCATTGTTTAGGACCCGAGTGGCTGCACCAGGCAAAGGAGACACCCATGTAACACCTGGCTGTGGCATTTCCAGAGGTTGGGATTGGACCACTTGTCTGCCTAGGTGTTTGCCAGCCAAAGATCCAGAGCTGTTTTGTCGTGTGGTGGGTGCAGCAACGCGCTGTCATGCTCCCCAACTTGACCTGACCTGGAGTAACTGCAAAGTGATGGTGACATCCAAATGTGATTAATAAAGTTTATTCAATCTAATCTGGAGAATACATTTCAAGTCAGAAGTTTGCATACACTTCGGGTGAACTCTTTATACTTCATTTTATAAGCCCTCCATAGATTTTATACAAACATACTGTAAGTTTGGCATACGGTTTAAGGTGCCTGTTTTGTGCAGGGTAGAAGTTATTTTGTTCCAATAATGCTCCAAGACAGAGTATCTCACTTTTTATTGATTATCTAACAATTCCAGTGGGTCACAAGTTTCCATATACTTTGTTAACTGCGCATTTAAACAACTTGGACTAGTTCAGAAAATGATGTCAAGCCTTTAGGCAATCAGACAATGAGCTTCTGATAGCCAATTAGCCTCACTGGAGTCAACATGTGAATGGAGGTTAAGGCCTACCATCAAACTCGTTGCCTTTTTGCTTGACATAATGGGAACAATCAAAAGAAATCAGCCAAGACCTCCACAAATGTGGTTCATCCTTGGGCACAATTTCTAACTGCATGAAGGTTCCACATTCATCCGTACAAACTATAATATGCAAGTATAAACACCATGGACCACCCAGCCATTATACCACTGTGAAAGATGCCTTGTGCCTCCTAGGGAAGAACGGACTTTGGCACCAAAAGTCCAAGTCAATCCCAGAACAGCAGCAAAGGACTTTGTGGAGATGCTGAAGGACACAGGTAGACAAGTATCGATATCCATAGTAACACAAGTCCAACATCAACATCACCTGAAAGGCCGCTCAGCAAGGAGTAGGCCACTGCTCCAAAGATGCTATCAAAAAGCCACACTGCACTTTGCAGTGGCACATGGGGACAAAGATTTGGTCTTCTAGAGAAAAGTCCTCTGGTCTGATGAATCCAAGGTTGAACCGTTTGGCCATAATGACCATTGTTATGTTTGGAAGAAAAAAGGGTGAGGCGTACAAGCCAAAGAACACCATCACAATCATCAAGCATGAAGGTGGGAGCATCATGTTGAGGGGGCTGCAGGAGGGACTGGTGCACTTCACAAAATAGATGGCATCAAGAGGAAGGAAAATGATGGAGAGATACACTGCAGTAACATCTTAGAAGCTCAGCCACAAATGGGTCTTCCAAATGGATTGGGACCACAAGCAAAAATGGCTTAAGGACAACCTGGTCGAGGTACTGGAGTGGCCATCACAAAGCCCTGACATCAATCTGATTGAGTAAGTGTGTGTGAGCAAAGGAGACATACGGACCTGTCCCAGTTACACCAGTTCTGTCTGGAGGAGTGGGCCAAAACTCCAGCAACTTATTGTGGGAAGCTTGTGGAAGGCGGCACACAACGTTTGGCTTAGATTAAACAATTTAAAGGCAATGCAACCAAATATGAACAAAATTTATGTAAACGTGTGACCCACTGGAATTGTGATATTATCAATAAAAAGTGAAATACTCAGAAGTCTGTGAACATTGATGGAAAAAAGGACTTTTGCCCTGCACACAGCAGACATCTTAAACGATAAGCAAAATTTAGTTTGTTAGTATAAAAATCTGTTTAAGACTTATAAAGCGAGTTTAAAAAAAAAATTCACCCAAAGTATATTGAAACTTCTGACTTCAATTACAAATCAATTAAATAAAATTGAGAAATTTACTAATATTTCAAAACAAATACTAAAAAAACCTAATTTCGGCCACATTAAAAAAAAAAAACAAAAAAAAAAAACATAAGGCCATCAACAATAGACATTTTTCTCCATAATAAACACTAAGTAACTGCAGACCAATTATAAAAAGAGTAGCAAATCTGAACATTCATGTGAGAAATGGTTAAACTGTGTTCAGTCACGCACAAAGTTTACCCATACGTCCATTATCCAACCCGCTATATCCTAACTACAAGGTCAAGGGGGGGGCACAAGGCAGGAAAGAAACCCCAGGCACGGCACGAGGCCACCGCAGGGCACGCACACACACACTCGGGACAATTTAGAATCGCCAATGCACCTAGCCTGCACGTCTTTGGACTGTGGGAGGAAACCCATGCAGATGCAGGGAGAACCCGGGAAGTGAACCCAGGTTTAGGAATCCCTTAACAACTGAAAGTTGCATGGAGAAAGGTAAAACATGACAGATGAGCCATTTGTATTACACTTTCCTTTTTGTAAACCCAACTAGGAAAGGCAAACATACTAAGTAGGTGCTGAAATTAACAAGATCCCCCATAACACTTTTCTACAAATGTTCACATAATAATTTATATAGCGATTTTCACACTACTAAAATCGCTCAACCGTTATGTTAACCCCCTGAAAAATGAGGCAAACACAATTTTTTCAAAAACAAAAGAAAGTTATTAAATGTAACAGAAACATGTAAATGCCAAAATATCAACATAAATACAGGAGGAGAGGTCTGTCTGGTGCCCGCTGGTGGAGCAATGCAGATTTAGTGCATGTCCTGCGTGTGACATTTTGAGACAGTCACCAACGCACAGCCTGACGTGGCAGTAAGTACAGTAGAAGAATTTCTGGGCCCATTCCACATGATCGTCACGTCCTGTGTGTTATTGTAGGCTACCACAGTGTAAAGCTTACTGACTTCCACATTTCCGCCAACATGAACATTAACAGATGCCACACCATAAGAATGCATAGGAGGCTAATGTCTTCCTTGTCCTTCTGCTTGATTCCAGTCATTTTTGCCACTTAGATACTGTACCCTGCTGCAGCTTTATGAGACTGAAGTCACCGAGCACATCATGGCAGTTCGGTCGTACAGTACAGTGTACATCAGTTTGACTATCCGTGTCAACGTCCGATGACCAACTCAGACTGTCGTAACTAAAGCTTAATTCAGTTGGTTTAGTTTGTTCTAAAACTGGCTTCGCAGCTTTGCGTTTGTCTGCCATTGTTTGTTTTGGCTGAAGGCTTCATCCCACTCATGAATACTGATGAGTTGCCATAGAGTGACAAAATGAAAAGGAATATTCATGATCTTTGTAGTATGATGTTATTTTATGCCCTAGATAGCAATAGAATATTGTCCAGAACATTATTTGGATTTCACACTTCACATCAAATCATAACAGCCTAACCTGAGACACACTGGGGCTTAAATGCCCAAGAGATGCTTAGAGTTAATGCCAAGGAGGTGTAACTACTACCTGAAGGTGCTGACTTTATACTCAAGGGTGGTCTGAACAAAAACAAGTGACTAACCAAAATAATTAATAGATGAAAATGTGCATGTGAATTTTCTTACTGAGAATCGCATCTTTTTTTATATTAAAAAACTAAGGGGCTTCGCTCGCCAACCCCCTGGCCTATGCAAAGCAACAGCCACTTTGTGTCTCTGCCACTCACGTATGTGGATTTCACTTTCACCAAACAACAAATCTTAATTCACGTGGATATGCCTCTTCATTAGGAAGAAACACTATTTTTCCCTGATGGCAACAACAATTAGACGATCTAAAAGTCTCTGACTTAAAGTTCAAATCCAAACAATATATTCGATCTCTTTTCGCTGTTCCGTTATTTCACTGCAAAATAATTTTCATTATAATTTTTTTGAGACTTTTGAATTTTTGTACTTCCATTATCTCTAACCTGCTCTGCATGTGTATCACACCAACGTTTTTGAATTCTTTATGATGTTCTACTTTGTCTTCTATTTCCGGCCCTGGGTGTGGTTAAAATAAATTTGGCACAAAGTCTCATCTCGTGGGAAGTGAAAGTATCTCTCTGAAAAAGTCATGTCTCGTCCCAGGATTTTTTTTTTATTATAATAGAGAGGTAAGACCTCTTAACAGATTTTTACCACTATTTGTTCATGTTAAAACAGGTTAAATAATTACAACTTAGGTGCATTGGAGATCCTAAATTGTCCCTAGCGTGCGCTTGGTGTGTGTGTGTGTGCCCTGTGGAGGGCTGGCACCCAGCCCGGGATTTGTTCCTGTTTTGCACCCTGTGCTAGCTGGGATTGGCTCCAGCAGACCCCCGTGACCCTGTGTTAGGATATAGCGGGTTGTAAAATGACTGACTGACTTTTTATGTAAGTGTGCTTAAGGTCTAGTTCAGGGCATATTTGTGTACTTTTAAGTTTGTTTTATTTGTTTTTTGGAGCTCTTCCTTTTTTAGTAATTTAGGGGACTTTGGTTACATGCATTTGATTACTTCATTGGCACAGTTCTAGATGGTTGTTCTTATGCTTTATGACTATTGAGTAAACAATTTAAGTTAAACAGAACATGCCTTTGACTATGCACGGCTACAAGGCAAGCTGGATTTTTCCACTGCATACATTCCCTTCCTCTAACCTAACATGCTCAAAGTATGAAAGGTTTGTTTCCTTGCATGCAGTGCGTGATTCAATCTAGAAAAGTATAACTTTGTGAAGTCTAAAGCTTTAGTTAGAAAACTTTTCATTGTCATAAAGCACAGAAACAAAGCTGCCAACCTTAAACTGTGCCCCTCTCGTTCAGTGCTTCTCGCCACAGCCGTGTACTTCTCCTCCTCTGTGCGGTCATCATTTTCTAGTGCTACTCGCGCCTTGTAGACAGCACTGGACTCGATCTCTTCTGCCAGCTGGGCTGCACGGGCTTCCCGTTTCAAAAACTCTTCTGAATTATCCCTCTCTAGAGGCACCCTATGAAGATGTAATTCAAATTTTAATACTTAAAATATTTCACGAACATTTCATACAATACTAACACTGCATATATTAAAGACAAGGCTCAGTAACTGCTACCACAAGAGTAAAGCATAAAGACAATACATGGACAACAAAACTTGTAAACAGTACGGCATTACAGGTGAGATCAAACTAGTTTGGGGGATTAGAAATGGAAGAAACCCTCCATCTTTGCAAGATTCTAGACGCGGAGTAAAGAAAGATGCAATACTACAAACTACTTACATTACTTTTAAAAACTATAATACTAAACCTTCCTTCCAAAATCAATTTTCTATAATTGTATTTCATGGGTCCCCACCTTACTCCCCAATGCTATGTTATTTATATATATGTAGTTAGAACATAATGTGGCAAACGCGGACGCAGTATTGCATGATTGGCTAAGAATGTTCAAATGCTGCAGTGACACCGCTGGACGGCTGAGTATAGTAAGTCGGTGTTGGTTCGAGCAGATAACAGTAAGATCAGTTGGTTTTTGGAACGTTGGTTTGGTGGGGCGTACTTTCCAGGACTAACATCGTCGACTGACTTAAACCCTTCAACAGTTCCAGAACCGTAAATAATTTAGAATGTATCGCCAATTGCTTGGTACATCAAAATCTATCTTTGGGCAGTTCAGTTTTGGCACCCGTCCTTCTGATATCTATTGGCAAACTGAGTAATGACGGCTGGTTAACAACAACGGTCACCGTTTTAACTTTTAGCCGATCTCGGATCTAAAATGACCACGCCAACATAATTATTACTCTGACTCTGATTAGAGTCGTAAAACATTGTTGTTTTGAAAAATTGTTTGCCGGAAAAAATCAAATGAGGTGCGCCTAAGAGCTGAGTTCACGTCTCGCAGCCCCGTTTAAACAGGAAGCTCTTCGTTACATCGGCCGAAAAGGTTTATAATAAGTACAAATCAGTGCCGTGATAACAAAATCATTTCAAGGACTTAAAAATACAAGTAATTCTTTGCAGAGAAAGTATGGATTTCACAAATGTAGAATTTGTAGCCCGATTCGATCAGGCTCCCAGTCATTAGTGTGTGTGTGTGTATATATATATATATATATATATATATATATATATATATATATATATATATATATATATATATATATATATATATATATATATATATATATATATATATATATATATATATATATATATATATATATATATATATATATATATATATATATATATATATATATATATATATATATATATATATATATATATATACACATACATACATACACACACATATACACACACAAACATGTGTACACAGTATATCTCTCCCTATAAATCTATCAATCACGTGCTGTATATGGAGACATTAATAAGCTTCTACCACTTAGCTCTGCTGATGAACTTCATCTGCATGGCATCAAATCTCAGTCCAGATTCTTTTCATGTTTAAGTCCTAGCTGGAGCAATGAGCTGCCCCCTACCCTCTATTTAAAATTCTGTGTAAAAAGCAATATATGACCAATGTATGCCTAACTGATAATGGCTGTTAGGTGTCTGTAAAGTAATTGTATTTTCTTCTGGGACTCTTCACTTGAGTTGATCGATTTGGTCACCTTGTCCTGTCACACTTATTCCCAAACAGTTACTAAGTGTAATAAAAATATACTCCTCCTTTCAGCCACCTTAATATGTGCTACTCAAACTAGTTGAGCATTTAAAAGCCGACAAAAAAAAAAAAATAGTAAAGATAAATAAAGCTGGATAAGCCTCTGGCAAGTATGCTCAAGGTTGCATAACAAAAGCCCCATTCATTAAATAGTAAATAAAAAAAGCTGATAATTTAATGCGCAATCCATAACAGACTATTTAGTCAAGAAACAAGCAAAACGGCTTGTGAAATAATGCAGTAAAATGTGATATTTTACAACTTACGTGTAAGAGGAGAGACTGCTGTCATAAGTAGATTTAACACCATAGTTTTCTTCATTAAATTTGAACATGTCATTGGGATCCCAGCCATTGGACTTGAGGAGATAGAGAGAGAAGAATAAAAAAGAAAAAAAAAAAAAAAAACACACATATATTATTCAGTTACAGTGATGCTTTGTTATATATACTATTTTGTAACAAATTTAGGGAAAGACGACAAAGCACAGCAAATCAATAAATACTAAGGTTACACACAATATTTATCCACTGAATATATGAACAGGGAATGTTGATGCTCACATCCTTGGCTTCTCATTTTCTTTTCATTCAGCACAACACATTTTGTCACCTTGTCGTCATTTCCCACCTTTCTGTCCACTACACCCAAAACACTACAGTTTGTTTCTTCTTTCCAAAGGACTTGTGAGATGCTGAGAAAAGGTAATTGTACTCAAGTGACAAGCCATCCTCTCCCACTACAAACTCAGTTGAAAGCTACTCACACACAGTACGGTTTTCTGCACCATGCATGTTTAAACATAAAATACGCATCCTGCACTACTTCTAGCACACTTTCAAAGCTTAATTTGAAATGAAGCACTGTTTCTTTGTTGATTCATAGGCCGTGATTACATTGTCCTCCAATGCCATATGTCATTACAGGTATTTTTCATTTTATATTATTCATTTTGGCAAAGACAGTGATTAAAGTCAACTATACGGATGGGGCTGCATTTGATCAAAGACAGTTGAATTTCTTCTTGTGTGATGTTTGACAATCTGCAGGAGGAAATGGAAACAAGAGCAATACTTCTGCCGGGTACAATTTTAACTAGTCCAAGTGCCCGGCCTTGCCTGGGTATATCTGCATATTAAGTTAAAAGAAAAAATCTAAGGTTTCTGTGTGTTATTTAAATGGTGACCCTGCTGGTATTGCTAGCTGTCCCACCCATTATCATCACTTTGCCTACATCAACGTCTCTGCTCTTGAAAGTTGAGAATTGGTTCTTTTCTGGTCCAACTGGATAACAGAATTGTGGTAACACCTTGCTGTGTTATAATCGTGAACACCGTCCTAATAGTTCAAGGTTGATAGTTTGCAGCGCTTAAATTATCAAGACAAGAAGACAAAGTAGGAGTTAAACAAAAACCCTACGATTCTCCTTTGTGTTGTACTGCACTTCCACTCTTGATTAGACCTCACCCAACAGCATCCTGCCAAAGCACACAATACCCCTTTCTATATTACAGTAGATAAGAGCAGCACACGCGGTGTTGCTCGGCTAAGTGATGTTAAGCTCTGGTCATTTTGACTGCAAGTTTGGCTTCAGTGTGTTTCACTTGCACTAAGCCAGCAGGTGGCACTTGTGTGCAAACTGTAGCACACAGGGTGAGATAGATAGATGGACAGAGGGATGGATGGATGGATACAACAATGCTACGAACGGCAGGGTCAAAATATTTTGCTCCACAGTAGTCTCTCTTGTCCGTATTTTTCTAGACAGCAACTTTGCCAAATTTTGTCCAGATCAGTCTAAAGGCACAGGATTATTTATATTATACACACGTGCGCATGGGAAACCACTAAAGTGCCTACAAAATAGTAATTACATACCACACCAGGGAGTGACAGAATGTGCTGTCTCTCTCAGACCATTCTCGAGAAATACTACTTGGTTCCGGCAGTGACAATGATGTCACTTTCTGGTCATGAAGACATCACTTCCAGTTCCAGCACCGATAACGTCATTTCCCGTTTTATCAGTTAAAACCGTCATCTTGTCTCCAACTCAACAGTTCTGTTCTAGACTCTGTTCTGTGCACATCGTGCTACTTCAAATCAAACTTTTGTAGCTGGGAAAAACAATATATGGGTGGCTGCCCCAAATCTTTATGATGTCTTGACTCTTTCTTATGACAAAATATATATCTATATTTAAACATACATTGCGAGTAACTTGGTTTGCGAGTGTTCTGCACCTGCAGCCACTGCGGCCCGCATGGACTGACTTTGCCCACCCTGCATTACAGGCACAACTGACTTGACTTGTTGGAAAACAAACTCTACAGAGACTTTTACAGACCTTTTTACTTTCTCGTATGTGAAGTATTGTAATCATTCAAAAAATTCAACCTCAAGATTTTGATGAATCTCACCGTTTTAGACCTCCCCGAGTCTGATTTACTTTTTCGTAGTGAAAAAGTATTGTCATCATCCAAATATTTGATGTTGAGATTTTGATGACTGTTGATGTTTTAGACCTCCCCGAGTCCAAAAATACTATTTTTGAAATTATGTGTGTGTGTGTGTGTAAACACGATAACTTGAGTTTGCTTTCACTTCGGTTAACCATATTTTGCATACAAGTATCAGGTACAAAACGTAACTTTCTAACAGCTGTTGGGATATTTCTGCTAACAGGAAGTGTTACTTTAACTTTTATTCAGGCAGCTGTAGTCTGATTTATTCAACTTTACTTTTGTAATAATTGTTTAATATATTATTAATTTGATTTGTTGTTGATGGTTCTTTAATGTACATAAAATAAAAATATAATTCTTGTCTTGCGTTTTACTCCTCACATATCCATTCCCATATCTGAGTATATGAGAAAGTCATGGGGAGAGCACTCCCGATTTTTAAGACGGAAATACTACAGTCACTGATGTTTTAGCAAGCCACTCTAGAAACCATAAATGGTGCTTATTAATAAACCACTAAAACTTAACAAGAGGAAATACTATACTTGCAATAAAGATTGGTTTCCTCCAATTTTCAAATCCAAGTAGCCAGACCAATAATTTGACCAAAACACAACTAGAGGCTAAAAAAAAAAAGTTACAAATATAAACTTGTTGAATGGTACACTTTTACAGAGAGCAGTACCTCTGCAGTTCTACTGTGTTATTGTTTTAGTAAATGCGGTTGAAATATATTTCACCTAATTTTTGGGAGAGTTGAGCACTTTGAAATGTTTTTGTCTTCAGCCCAAATAAGCCAAAGGGGCACAAATCGCGCACAGTGGCACTCCCAGGTCTAAAAACAAAAACTGTTTAGTTCCAGCATTTTTAGATTCTTGAAAGAATGGCCTTGTGTTTTGTGCAATGCCTTTTTCTTTAGAGACATCTACCCTTAAAATACACTTTGCGAGATCAAAAATAGGTTACTCATGTATAAAATGTATTTATAATGTACTCACATCTAAAATTAGGGAATATGTATTTATAATAAAGAGGAGGTTGGTTTATGGCTCAGTTGCATTACAATTTTTCGAAAAAAAAAAAGACAAGCACACACAATGGGCTTTGGTAATGTTGCATTTTAAAGCTGGTTTTCATACTGCACGATGTTTCAGTCATCACTCAAGTTAGTGGATTACAAATGAAAACACATAAACTTCATGCTTTGTTCTGTGTTCTTACGGACATACATACCACATCAGTTTCCAAGGCTTCTAAATCCTCACTTGCCGTCTCTCCACTGTCCCACGGCTCTAAATCCTTTTCTTTATGTTCACCGTTTATTCTAGCATTGATGGCAGAATCAGTAAATGTATCTAATTGGCAAGATTAAAAAAAAATACAGAATTAATGTCACAATGCAGATGTACAGTAAGTACATTCAGACCAAAAAAAGGACTAAGCAATAAAGAACAGGTGGGGATGGGGGTCTTAAGAAAAACTAGGAAACACAAAATAAATGAAACAACCAAAAGCACGCCACAAAAACCTATCAGGCCACCGACCAGGACAACATGTCAGGTCAGATCCCCATACAGAGAATGGCACTTTATCAGATCATGCCTTGCAGGATTATTACCACAAGGACAACAACAAGTTTGGGGAAAAAAAAAAAAACACATCACTTCCCAATTTATATAATTTTTCCATAAAAAAAAAAAAAGTAAGAAAGAGAGTTTATACACAAAGGCATCTGTCCAATTCAGGAGGTTTAAAAAAACACAACAAATAAGCACAAGTAATGCCCATCCAAAGCACTAGTATTAGAGAAATACAATTTTTGGATGGACATTAGTCTTGACACTGTTAATTCACACAGTTAAAGAGACGTCAACTCATGATCCTCTATTACTATCTTCTTGATGTCATCTATTACATTGAAAAGAATAAAATTCAACCTTTTAATAACTCCTAGCTATCTGGTCTGCTCTAAGACAAATCAATGAAGAACGACCTAATGATCTATATATGATGTGCAAGACAAACGAGTGGGACATGAAGTTTTGGGGGCCAGAGACCCTGTCAAACTCTTCCAGTATGTTTAACAAAATTGGCAACAATGAGCGTTTCTCTGTCATAAAGAGTAATGGGTTGGGCAGCTGAGACACATAGAACTGTCATCAAAATACGTCTGCAAAGAAGGGTAAAGCCAAATGAATCGGTTTCTGTGTAAATTACATAAACAGGACATCCTGTACTGTTAACTCAAAGTTACAATTCACGATTTCCAATTGCCTTAACTCTCAAGTCCTTGGGAATGTAGTAGAAAAAAAACCCAGATAGACATACAGGTGGCAGTAAATCGGAAACATGGACGCTCCATTTCTGAAGCAGCATTAATTACTACTGAACCTTGGTGTCCTCCACGTTTGAATGCACAGAACAAAACAAACTTCCGATCACACACACATCAGCAATACAGTGGTACGACCGGTGTGTTAAACACGCATGAAAGCGTTCTCTTTCAGTTTGGCTTTTTCCTATGTACCAGTGTCACTTTGTGCGTTTCGTTGCATCAGTCTCGTGTTGCACTGTTAGAGCGTTCTGGGTTCCAAACCAAACACCGCCCCACCCGGTCAAGCGACCAAGCATCTGAAAAATCAAAAGGATCAAGGTGAACCTTAATCCATCCTGCCCACCCTTGCTGGAGGAAACAACCGAATATCCGGCAGCCAAAATGGTGAGGGTCGGAATGCGATGAAAACAAATCGAATTTGGTCCAGTGCCGAAATCAAGAGGGAGAAATACTGCAGTGCATTAAACGAGCCGGTGTCTGCGCGCTGAATTCTTCAAAGTGTGATCAACTCTCCGTTAAGCAGCTAAGACCCCCAGGGGCCTGAGTGTTTAAGGGGTCTTAAACTGGCCTCAGCACCATTCATAAACTTGCAAAAAATATCTATTTAAGTTTTTAGTTATGTCATAGTAGACTTTGTACTTTTATACAGCACCATTAAAAATAAGAAATTATAAATAATCACAGGCCAAAGCACTTATAAAAGCAAAATTTCCTTAAACAAACAAGGGAACCATCTAAATATCCTATCCAATACATAACGATAAAAAGTGCAGGCACAGTTTAAAAAAAAAAAAAAAACGTAGGAAACGACAATATAAGTTTCTTCAGTGTATTTTACAGATGAATAAAAAATGACATTTTAAGGTTTTAGAATATCATTTGTGTAAATATAACGTTATCGCAATTGTGTCCTTACACTGACCGCAACCAAAAAAATATCTTTATTATTCTAATTACCACTAGCCTAAGATACATAATTGTAAAACAATTAACTATTATGGCAGGAATTATGTTTTTAATTATTTATATAATTGTTTTATATTTTCTATACTTAATGAAAAATCCTTAATTTTTATTTTTTTTTTTTTTACAAAATAATGTAAAAATTAAAAGGCTATTAAAGTGAGTACTCATTTGCATTGGATTACACTAGATCATTTTTAGTCTTTTTTTAAACACCCTTCCTTCTTCTGGGGAACTCACCCACTGTATTCTTTATTTCCTGGAGTGAGCCTCCCTCAATTAAATTAAAGCAAAGAAAAAAAAAAACAAACCAACTCTGCCAAGCACTCAATACTGTGCCAGATAAACTAACAAGTAATGAGATTTTAAACAAGTAGAGAAACGGACACCTTTCATCTTTTTTTTATTGCCACCTGCCTACAAACTGAACCCACTTTTGACTGACCTCGTATTTCCGTATAGCAGGACAGTTTTATTTGAGATGCTTAGTTTAAGCCCGAGTACGAGACTATAAGAAGAATCCTCCTGTCCCATACACCGAGTGCTGATATATGGTGGAGAGGTTCACCTGCAAGGACACATTCCTAAACAGTGCAACCACAAAGGACACCATTGGAGAGCGGATATAAATGAACACAGAGCCCACAAATTAGAAGGCAGTCATAACGGGAGAGCTACAGGGTGGGCAGCCCAACCAACTTAATCAAGTCTCCAAATAAACACATTTACAAATACAGGGAAGTACCAACCTGCAGACGTCTGAAAGCATCATCAGATGAAAACGAGTTATATAATGCAAGCACACTTGTGTTCAGTTGTGTGTAAGTCATTGCAATTTATAAAAATAAGCTGGAGGTCGTAGTAGATTAGGTTAAAGGCCGGCTTTGTAGAAAACATGCTGCAAACCTCAATCAAAATACCCCAGGAATACCCTGAACAGACAGTTTTATTGGGAGTGCAATCTCATGCAAGACAAACAAATGTTCATGCAAGTGAACCAAATCACTGGTAATGTCACATGAAAATAACATCATAATATAATTTGATGAAATCTTTTTTGGAAGTTTACTTAGGCTGGCTATTTAAAAATAAAAAATTTAATTAAACACTGGACAGATTCTGAAATTCTCTTCATGCAGGGTAAAAAAAAACTAAAACAAACAAAGCTGCCAAGCCGGGTCAGGATTAGATGGCAGTGTTTTTACTCTACAACTGCCATTTCCCACCACCAGTCAAAGACGATCACAGTTTGTGTATGGCATTTGTCTGGCATGAGGAGTTTCTTTGCAGCTTTAGTGGACATAAATATATGCAGCAATCCTGGCTGCTTTGTCTCGGCCCTGCCGCTCATCAGGTGCCCATTCTAACTACAGGGTTTATATCACATTAATTGATACGTTAGCAATGCTGCACACTCCCATATTGTGTTCTATGGGTAGTTTTCACTCAAGTCTACCTCTCAGTGGTGATGAGACTTTCTGTTGTGATCACCATAAAGAAGGATGGCTGTAGGGTCATCCTGCTAAGTGTAAATTGCCTGGGATGGCGGACTTGAGAGGATTAAAGGCACCAGGGCAGCTTGAAGACTTGCCAAACAGGATTTGCTGTGGCAAACTCTTTAGTAGTTTATTTTGCTAGGAGAGAAGAAGAGGGGGGAAAAAAGGCACAAGTGATGCTCCCTCTGTACACTACCATGCCTTGCTGCAACTTTAATGACTTGGGTACAAGACGACTTTTATTCCAGCGTTGGCACCTTTCAATAGTGACTGTCATCACGGGCTTTATTACAAGTACGGCACCGTGCTATCGTACAGTCAATCAAAATTTATACTAGAAATCAGGAAGGGAGCACGAATCTGTTAAATCTTGAACCTCATGAGGACTATCGTATATTGTAGATCATATAAACAAAAACAAAAAAAAAAAACAAATATGGGCACAACCCTGCCAAGATTGATTTATTTCCAATATCAAAAAAACAGGGATAAGAAGAGAAATTGCTCAAATAGAGAAGAGACAATAGCACTAACCGAAGTTCAAAAACAGACAAAGGGGCACACAGACACATAAAACAAAGATATAAAATAATATCTGTAAAAATGTGCATTTAAAGGATAAGCTACAAAAGGTATGAGCAAACAGTTTACCTGTTTCTGAAGAAACTATGAGGATTACAAAGAGAAAGAGATTGAAAAACAGAATCAGTCGAAAACAGAAATACTGCAATAAAAAAATTATACACACACACACACACATCAGGATTTATTGGAAAACAAAAACACCGAAAAATGACATTATTATTTAATGCAAAAGATACTCACTCACCAAGATAAAGGAGCATATGCCACATAGACGACATGCTAGTAAATGAACGGGTCAGGCACTGTTAATACTCAGACTGTTCATTTCTGGCTATTAGGGTGGCATACCAGATTAACAACACAGCAGCATTCATTACTCATCATTAAAAATTCAAAACTTTCACAAATAGCATGCCTTGTTGCACAGCTGATCAATAAAAAAAAGAAAGTTTGTAAATCTTACAATAAGCATTTACAATACATCATGTGCATGATCATATTTAAACATATTTTGTACATAATCTTGGGAAATCAGCTCATTTTGTTTAAAGCTGTGGTTTTAGCTTTACAATATGCATCTCTTTTTAAAACACCACTCCCTAAATCCAGCATTGATGAAGTCTTCCTGGCTGGGCACAGCTGAAGCCTGAACTCTGGCACTTTTAGTGGTTAATTAGGACAGTGCAACCTTAACTTCAACAACCCCATGACACTGTCACAATATTCAGATAGAGTATCCGTTTATACAATGGGCACAGCGCACTGTAAAAAAATTCATCTTCATACACTCCAAATTAAAACACATTTTTGCTGAATCAAATATGTTAACCTTTTTAATTAGTGAAATCCTACAACGTTGTTTTGGAAGAACAGACTGCAATTGAAGTGGGGGGGGGGTCTAATTATATCAAATACTCACCCCCACCATTAAAGTCCCTTTATGGAAGCAGTGTTAACTCAGATGTAAGATAGAACCTCGTTGCAAGCGTCTGTCATGCTTTCACATGAAATTTACCCATGACCACCTGACACAGAGAAATCATCAAAAAATAACCAGTCAGAAGCTTTTAAGGTGAAAAAAAGAGTGATTGAAAGTTTCAATCACAGAAAAAATTGAGAAGATATGAAAGGATATAGCCAATACTAACAGAAACCAAAGTGGAAGAGGCTTGACTGCAGTACCAACAAAGACAGGCCATTCCAGCAAAGCAGCAGATTACCAGCAGGATGCACGTTACGAGGGGTAAAAAGCTAACGGTGGACAAACGGACGACACCTACAGCAGTGACGGGACACAACGTCCCACTACTCAAACATACTCACAAGTTTTGTGTTCAACGCTAACCAGAGAGATGTGCCTTGCAGTGTAACAAAAGATATTTTTTGTCTCCTCAGACACCATCGTTTAGGCCAGCAACACAAACAACTGACTACAAGTCTGAAGTGGTACAATGAAATATATAATTGTGTTTACGCTACTTTTACACTCTGTTTCTTTACATTTCACCTCACCACCTACATGAAGTAACAAATTAATGACGGGTTAGCGCGATTTTAATCAAACGCTTCAGCATAGCAGAGGTCTGCCTTCCTCAGAGGTTACCAATGATAAGCATTTGCTCCAGACGCTTCCAGTTTAATAGAGCGGCACTCTGCCTTACTCCAGCACATTCACCCAGCTCAACATGCCCTCCAGTCTCTTTGGAAATGCACATTTTGACAAATAAATCCACTACGACCATTACTACAAGGGACATTCAAAAGGTTTCTGCTTTTTTTTTTTTTTAAAAAACTCTACTTATTAACAATTTCAAAAACAAATAACATCACTTTTCTACATAGTCACCTAACTTGGCGATGCAAATTTTCCCACTCACATGACACTCTCAGACACAACCAATTACTACTCCTCCCTCCCACCTTCACCGTTTCCAACGAAAAAATAAAAGTGCGGAAACTCGTCTGTCCCTCGTGCACTGCATGTTGATAAAACTGGCTTCATTTCACTAACATTAGTAACATGTAGATTCAGATGTTTCTAACGTACCATCAGGGTGAGCATTGTTTCTGAGTCTGGAGGGCTGCAGGATTTTGTTCCAACCTAACAAGCTTAATTAGAAAACCGTTTCTGACGATAACATAACATGGCTTGTAAATGTTGTAAACAGGTGGCGCCCCAGAGCTCCTGACTCCAGGCATAAGTTCACATACACAGTCAAGGGTTCAAATCGAGTTTTATTATATTAAAGTTCCTTTCACAGATTCTTTCTTCCAGAACTCAAGTAATTACAATCTAATGATGAGTCTCCTCCAGGAAAGCCTTGTCCTCTACTTCCCAACTCCAACTTGCCTGGGTGAGACGGCATGGTCTTCTATATACTGGGAGTATTTCCACTTCAGGTACATGACACTTGCGAAGCACTTCCGGATCAGGCAGAAGCCTTACAAAGTAGGGCCAGCCATATCCTATAGCATCCCCTGTCTGCATTCATGTAACCCCATGGGACTACAACTCCCAGTACACCCTGCAGGTGCTGATCTGGGTACACTGGCTCAGGAATGCGGCCATCCAGCGCACCAGAGGTGCATGCAATGTTAGTGGTTACAACCACCTCCTGGCCAGGCAAGGATCATCTGCTGAATCTGATCTGGATGGAAGATGGACTGGTATATGATCTCAAACCTGACCATATATATATATATATATATATATATATATATATATATATATATATATATATATATATATATATATATATACACACTAGCAAAATACCAGCGCTTCGCAGTGGAGAAGAAGAGTGACAAAGAAGTTATGAAAAAGAAAAGGAAACATTTTAAAAATAACGTAACATTTGCTTTCTATTCGTTTGCATAAGCACAGTCCTTCACTAGCAATTTTAACTTAGTTAGAAAGTGACCAAGTCTTGTTTATACCGCGTGTCCTCTCATTAAACTTTTATCTCATGAATATCGTATTCATCTTAGGCATGACTAACGCCAGCGTGTCTATGAACTTAATTTAAACTTACGGTTTACACCATGCTTTGTTTCCGCAGTAGCTGCACTTATGAATATGCTTGTATGCATCACTCGCTTTATATTCTTTTGCGGCCTTCTCAATTGTGTAATGTGTTTATTGTTAAGCACTCTTTGGAGCTCTTCCTTGTTCTCTATGTACTGCGTTCACAGTCAGTTCACGTGAGCCGCTCTCTTGTGTGATCTTGCGATGTCCACGGCTTTATTTAATGTTAGCTAAGACCCGGCACTTAAAAGTTTCTCTCACACTTTTGCTGAGTTTGTGCCAAACACCAGACCATCTCATCTTCGTTTGCATAAGCACAGTCCTTCACCCGCGAATATTTACCTTATATGGGCAGGCACTCAATTACGTGGGAGGCGTGATGATGCGGGACGCAACTCCACCTCACACGGTGACCGAGCTGCAGGCTATGGCTGTATATATGATCGAAAGTAGGTTCCAGTTATGACCGTTACGCTTAGAATTTCAAAATGAAACCTGGCTAACTTTTGTAAGTAAGCCGTAAGGAATGAGCCTGCTACCTACACGGGAAGTTGGAGAATTAGTGATGAGTGAGTGAGTTAGTGAGTCAGTCAGTCAGTGAGGGCTTTGCCTTTTATTAGATTATAAAAAAAATTATAAAAAAAGACAGCATTAGACCATCGTCTACTGCAACCATTTCCTGTCCGCATTGCCAGAGACTATTCCGAGTACGTATCGGACTAGTAAGTCATCTACGCACCCACCCAGACCCAACCCATCCTTAACCAGATGACTAGATGGTCCTTGTCGATTCGACGGACGAACAAACAAACTATATATATATATATATAGATATATATAGATATAGATATAGATAGATAGATAGATAGATAGATAGATAGATATATTAGTGCTGTAGAAGAAGTCCCTTATTGGCTAGTGCTGCTGTCAATCATTTTTTGCAAAGTTAAAATGCAAGTTAAAATAATAATAAATATTGACAAAAAAAAAAAGCACTTGCCAACCCATCTACATAATGTGCTAATGATAAAAAAGGATATAAAGCAAACAATTGTTTCTATAACCTCCAAATGTCACTCAAAACACTTTTCAAATTATTTTATTATTATTTAATATTTTTTTAACCCCTAAATATTGATACACGTCGTCGCCTGGTCCTACCCCATGACCATTCACTACTCTGGCCTCCTGGCCAGGCAAAGAAACAGGGTCCAACGCAGCCGGGATGTCACTCCATCCTAGACGTCCACTCTGCAATGTTAGGTCATTTTGATATCATACATCAATATAACTTGAAGCCCAAAACGGAGAAATAATTCTCAGTCCTTCACTTTTTTTCTCTTTAGTTGCCTTCTAAATATTGTATTGAAGCAGACCGTTAATGAGGTGTGCACACAGGTGGAAACGGAAACAAGCGAGATGGGTCCTTTGCCATTTGTATCTTATTGCTGATAAGCAGCTCGGGTGGCGTAGTGGTAGTCCTGCTGCCTCACAGTAAGGAGAACATGGCTTGATGTCCCAGTTCCTCCATATGTGGAGTTGGCAAAGTGCTATATAAATGTAAAGTATTATTATTATTATTAAATGCAGCTGTTTAAGACTAAAATAAAAACTCTTAACAATCAAGACAACTAAAATGAGCAGTAAGCATTTCGACAGCAAGAAGTGACTTTAGAAATTGGGTTTGAACAAAAACCTGCAGCCACTGTGGCCCTCTAGGACTGAAGTTGTTCATGTCTGACGTAAATTAAGTGCATAATTAAATACTGATAACAATGTAATAGAATTTCCTAATAATTCTTCAACTGTACATTCACACTCTCCATATTAACACCATGTTGGAATGTGTTCAATTTTAGCATGAGTTTAACTTCCCATTCTTTTCTCTCCTTGATGTGTTCTCAAGTTGGCCACTTCTCACTACATTATTTATCATGACTAAGATAAATATTAGATTACATGTTAGAAGATGCCCGTTCATTAATTGCAACACTTCCAACTTTCTCAGATCGGTAGCTGTTAAGTTACAGGCAGGTCTTGCTATCTTTATCCAGCTCAAGTCACCTCAAGTGCCGAGGACAATCCTTAGGGAATCTCCTGGAGTGATCCGTTTAGGAACGCGTTTACTGATAACATTTACAATGGAGGTCTTTCAGCTACTCTTGCACCTAAAACTGTCAGCATGCAGTCTAGCCAGCTCAAAACAGTCTGCGGCTGTGAGGTTTGGAATAAAAATCGATCCTGCCTCATCATGTGGGACACAGTTTAATAAAAATACGTTTCTTCACCCTGCTTTGAAATCGGACAGATTAAACACACAGCCCAAGCCCAACTCCACTGTAATCAGTCTTTCCCCTTTACACTATCACAGAAGAGGGGTGTTTAACACTTTGGTTTAGGACACGGATCATTCTGTTGGATTCTGGGTAATTATCTGGGTATACAAGGGCACAACCTCGACTGCTAATCCATGCGTGTCAATTCCAAAGAAGGATTTCAGTCGCCCTCCTTTTAAGGCTAAGCCTCTACTAAGCACTTCACAGTCTCAAAGAGGCTACAGAAATGTGAACTTCTCTCGAAAAATGTTGCTTCAGATTTGATGGCGAGACCATTTCAGCTGCCACATCACAGACTCAAAGCACCAGTCCTGATTTTTTTATGCTTCTTAAGGAATCCAGAAGGCGTACACAATAAGAATACAGCAGAGATTTCAAATTATACAAAAAACTGTTCTGCCATGCCAAGCAATTGTGACGCTCAGGGTGCCCACAGCCCTCTACGGTCTTGAGGACACAACAAACGTTATCAATGGAATTAGTGAATAGTGCATTTATTCAAACAAAGGCACTGTCAGCTGTGGTGCCTCAAAATCTTCATCGAGTGATAATCCATAACAGGAAGTTTGAAATTCAATAAATAAATTAATAATTTTATAGTTTCTAGTGGTGGTAGCGCTGCTGCCTCACAGTTTGGAGACATGGGTTCGCTTCCCGGGTCCTCCCTGCATGGAGTTTGCATGTTCTCCCCGTGTCTGTGTGGGATTCCTCCCACAGTCCAAAGACATGCAGGTGAGGTGCATTGGCGATCCTAAATTGTTCCTAGTGTGTGTGTGTGTCCTACAGTGGGCTGGCGCCCTGCCCAGGCATTGTTTCCTGCCTTGCACTCTGTGTTGGATGGGATTGGCTCCAGCAGACTCCTGTGACCCTATAGTTAGGATATAGCAGGTTGGACAATGGATGGAAGGATGGTTAGATAAATTACAAATTATTTATAAATGAATCCAAGGAGAAAATCCCAGTCAGATACGCTTCCATTCATTACATTCCCAGTGTTTGCTTGCTTTCTCATCTTACCAGGCTCATCCATCAGGCATGAGATAACAGCAAATGCGGTCCACGTTAAGGCTCCCTGACCCTGGGACACTCCAAGCACTACTTCCTCGTGCTGCCACCACTTCCATCAGGACCCCTGGAGCCCATGATAGTCATCAGGGGGCTATTGGGCGCAGAAAGCTAATGCTTACTTTGGTTCGCGGATCTTCCTCGATTATGAGCCTCCTTGTGCCGTCACCAGCTCCAACCTCACTGTGCTCTTCCTTTCCTCAGTCTCCTTGATTTCTTCCTCCCTTTCGATCTGTCCTACTAAGACCACCGGTTCTCCAATGAACTTAGCAAATAGTGGGGCAATAATGAGGGAGGCAGAGCCAGTTGGTCTCATGTACGTGAATGCCCATTAAGTGCTCTGTGGCCACTCGTCACTCTTGCACACACACACACACACGACATCTGAGCCACACCATATTCTAACAAACATCCTGCACCTGCTCTGGTCCGCTGATCACACCACGGACCTCAGAAACGCGGTGCCAGAATGATGCCAATGTGGAGCTAGGCTTACAATCTGATAAGCAAAGAGATCTAAGCTTTCAGAAAACAAATGACAGCCACATCCTCCAGCAAATGCTTGATGCTACTAAAAACAAATGAGCAACACTGTGCTTAGCTCAACATCATGTTAAGTATCACTGCACGATGTACACAAAACAATTATCACGAAAAAAAAAATGACCAACTCCAGGACGAATATTTGGAATTTTTCTACAAAAACCAAATCTTAAGTAAGAAGCTTGGAAAAAGCCAGACACGTATTCAAATTCAGTTTAAATGAAACAGCAGCCACTACTAAACTCAAACCTAAAGATATATCCACCTTAAAAGAGTAAGTGATTGTGTGCCTGTCCGGTTGTTATGTCTCTGTCCCTCCAACAGATGGTACATCACAATCATGAACTCTGCCTTTACAGACCCCATATCAAATAGCATACAACAGACTCAAATGCACAGAATTTGTTCATTCCAACAGATGGCACATCACAAACATTAACACTGCTTTTGTAAGCCCCAGACTAAATGGTTTATGACAGAGACATAAGGCAAATCCACCTTAATAAAAGAACAGGTGCCTGTGTGTCTGTCTGTGTGCCTGTCCAGTTGGTAGGTCTCTTGTTTTTTGAGTAATAAAATGCACTTCATAGGTCATTCAGAAACATGAACTCTACTTTTGTAAATCCAATACCAAATGGCATGTAACAAATGCACTGCATCTGTCATTCCAACAGATGGCACATCACAACCATTAACACTGCTTTTATGAACCCCATAACAAATGGCATATAACAGCAACATATACACTGCGTGGAGCATGGCAAAAGTTAATGCAAGCGTCTACATTGATTACTTAGGTTTCAGCTAGCACAAACATTTTTTTGTCTTTTACAGAGTACAATTTCAAGTAAATATTTTGAATTTTGCAGAACTCCTTTTAAGGAGAGCAACTCCAAAAATGGCAAAACGCAAAAAACATTGTTACATGACTAAAAACGTGAAGAGATAAATAAAGGGAGAGCGACAAGCCTGAGACAGGAGTGTAACACAGCCTCTCTCTCCCACTTGCCAGCTGAACCATTTGACTCCCGGATCAATGAGCCAGTAGACGTCAGGCAGATTTAAATCAAATCCCCATCCCAGGGTGACATGCAGACAAGTCCTCAATAGCATTCGGAGTTGGGGACTGCGCTACTTAGCCAACAGGGACATCCAGGCTGCAGAATTCTCATGTCTGTCCCCATTTTAGTGGTTCTCAAATCAAGTATGACTGAAAACAAACAGTATGCCTTTTTTAATTTTAATAAACAGTCATATGAGGAAGTTTGGGAACCCCTCTCAGCCTGCATAATAACTGACTCTCCTTTCCACATAAAAGATAACAGTGGTATGTCTTTCATTTCCTAAGAACATCCGAGTACGTGAAAAACTGGCTGTGCACAAATGTGGGTCCCCTTGTCATTGTGCTGATTTGAATGCCTGTCACTGCTCAGTGCTGATTACTTGGTATGATGAGCTCGCTAAGCCGTGAACTTCATAGACAGGAGTGTCCAATCATGAGTGGTCAAAGGTATTTAAGGTGGCCAATTGCAAGTTGTGCTTCCTTCCCTTTGACTCTCCTCTGAAGAGTGACAGACAGCATGGGATCCTCAAAGCAACTCTCCAAAGATCTGAAAACAAAGATTGTTGAGTCTCCTGGTTTAGGGGAAGGCTACAAAAAGCCATCTCAGAGGTTTAAACTGTCAGTTTCAACTGTAAGGAATGGAATCAGGAAATGAAAGGCCACAGGCACAGTTGATGTTAAACCAGCAGGTCTGGCAGGCCAAAAAAAATACAGGAGCAGCATATGAGCAGGATTGTGAGAATGGTGACAGACAACCACAGATCACCTCCAAAGACCTGCGAGAACATCTCACTGCAGATGGTGTATCTGTACATCCTTCTACAATTCAGCACAATTTGCACAAAGAACATCTGTATGGCAGGGTGATGAGAAAGAAGTCCTTTCTGCACTCACGCCACAAACAGAGTCGCTTGTTGTATCAAATGCTCATTTAGACAAGCCAGATTCATTTTGGAACAAAGTGCTTTGGACTGATGAGACACAAATGGAGTTATTTGGTCAGAATAAAAAGTGCTTTGCATGGCAGAAGAAGAACACCGCATTCTAAGAAAAACACCTGCTACCTGCTGTCAAATTTGGTGGAGGATCCATCATGCTGTGGGGCTGTGAGGCTAGTTCAGGGACTGGGGCCCTTGTTAAAGTCGAGGGTCGGATGAATTCAAACCAATATCAACAAATTCTTTAGGATAATGTTCAAGAATCAATCACAAAGTTGAAGTTACGCAGGTGTTGGATATTCTAACAAGACAATGACCCAAAACACAGTTCGAAATGCAGAGGGAGAAGTCCAATTTTCTGGAATGGACGTCACAGTCCCCTGACTTGAATATGTTCTGAAATCTTTGGGATGATTTGAAGCAGGCTGTCCATCACATTGAACTGAACTGGAGAGATTTTGCACATTAGAAAACATTAGTGTTAGCTAATGTCTTCATTTCTTATTTTGTCTTTTATTTTTCTTTTCTTCATTATGTAAAGCACTTTTGAGTTAGGTTTTGTTTGAAAATGTGCTATATAAATACATTTTGTTGTTGTTGTTGTTGTAGTTATATGGGAGAATGGTGATTAATATCTCCATACACTCATCACAGGCTATAGGAGGACAGCATCTAGAGGCTCAAAGGAGCAAAAGGAGGCTCAACTAAGTATTGATGTCCTATCTCTGTTGGGGTGCCCACATTTATGCACCCGTCTAATTTTGTTATGATGCATATTTTCTGTTAATCCAATAAACTTCATGTCACTCCTGAAATACTACTGTCTCCATAAGGCATGTCAGATATTAAAAGGAAGTTGCTACTTTGAAAGCTCAGCCATTGATAAACAAAAATCCAACGAATTAAGAGGGCTTCCCAAACTTTTTCATATGACTGTAGATAACACAGTAAGATTCAACAAAAATGTGAAAACTGAACAGAAGGAGTGAAAGTTTTTCCAGTGCATTGCATTATTTATATTTAATACACAACATTTGATGCCATCATTGAGTTTCCACCCGCTATTGTAGCATTACTCAAAAGCGTTTGAATTTGACGCAGATTAAGATGTCAAATTTCTGAACACCAATCTAAGGATTGTCCTCTATTTTCATGTGCCTAAACTACTATATGGTTAGCATATTTAACAGAGTGGCGCATGAGAGCCTGACAACTGGAATGTTCTCAGTTCAGAATCAGGCTCTTGCATGCCCGACTGGACTTTATGACTCGTCCACACAAAATGTCTCGCATCTCAAGACACGTACATCACGTTCATTAGTGACTGTTCATCTCTAGAAATGAGCGAGAAAGGCCACTTGCATGTGTGCGCTCTGTAAAGACCTACCACTCTTTACACTAAAATAGCCTAAGACTGCCTGCAGTCCTGAAATGGAATAAGCAGGGTCGAGGGAAAAAAAAAAATTGGCTAAATGGATCTGACCTGCACATCAAAAAAATAAACATTTTTCTTTTTATTACTCTGGTGCAAAAGTGCAGGACTATTCGGAATATTTTAAACGAGTTATTTTTCTCTGAACTTTAGAGAATTGAAACAAAGCCTAAAAAGAAAACAATTTTAACGTGAGAACAAACAAACATTCATTAGTTTGAGAAAACCCAAAATAGGCAGGGAAACTGCTTAAAATGTGACATTACCTTTCCTTGCATAATTCAAGTCTACATCTTTGAACTGCACGACGACAACGTCCGAGGACTTAAAAATGATGCTCTCCACAATGTCCTCCCGCTTTGGACCAAGAGCACTATCTAAGCACTTACGGTGAACTGCATCCAGTACTAAGTCACACTGCAAACACAAAGAATAAAAAGCAATAATAATTAGAATTAGGTTGAACAGTAAAGTGTTAGACTGTTTCACCAAAAATAACAGAAAAAGGTTTTCCAAAGGGAGGATTACCTTGGGGCTGTAGGTTTTGAAAACTCCTTCATAGACTATTCCATTTTTTACTTTTAGTTCACATTTTGTACCCTAAAACAAAACAAGAGATTAGCTTCATTGATCCTTATTTCTAGTTCAATCTGGTAAAAGTTATAAAAACCAAGTCTGTTCAATTTCAACCTTAGTAAACAAACAGAAAAATGAAGGCAATCTAACCAAGGACAGAGGACGCTGTCAACCAATTTAATGATGCGGGCTGGGCCTCGTCTGGTCACACAGTCATGTCGGGAATCCAGGTGGAAGAGGTGATGCTGCCAGTCAGCACATGCTGGGTTTTGCCAGTTAGAAAAGTTCAAAACCCAGCTACGTCATTATTCTATGTGCACACCCTTGTTCACTTTCACAATGGATGGCTACCCAGCCTCTCGGTTATTTACCACACCAAGTTAACGTACCTGGACCACAGCTACAAATGAGAAACTTGTCCACGTTCCTGAATTATTCAGCAGACTTGTCAAGAAAGGCGGCGGGTGTGCCTTTATACCAACAGTAATATTTGAACAATCTGGACGAGAACAGGCCATTCAGCCCTACAAGGCTCACCAGTCCTATCCACTGATTTGTTCCAAAAAAAACATCAAGTCGAGTTTGGAAAGTCCCGAATGTCCTCCTGTCTACCACACTACTTGGTCTCTTATTCCAAGTGTTTATCCTTCTTT
Organism: Polypterus senegalus; assembly: GCF_016835505.1. Taxonomy (NCBI): domain Eukaryota; kingdom Metazoa; phylum Chordata; class Cladistia; order Polypteriformes; family Polypteridae; genus Polypterus; species Polypterus senegalus. Next base: position 71,189,746 of record NC_053165.1, read on the forward strand.
GTGTAAAGAAAAACTTCCTAATATTTGTGCAAAATTTCCCCTTAAGTTTCCAACTGTGTCCCCATGTTCTCGATGTCTCAATCCACTGGACTAATTCCCTTCATCATTTTAAACACTTCAGTCAGGTCTCCTCTTCATCTTCTTTTGCTTAAACTGTAAAGGCTAAGCTCTTTAAATCTTTCCTCATCACTCAACCCCTGGAGTCCCCCTAGTCGCTCTTCTCTGGACCTTCTCTAGTGTTGCTATGTCCTTATGGAGACCCAAACTGCACACCTTGCTCCAGATGAGGCCTCACCAGTGTGTTATAAAGCTTGAGCAGAACCTCATGTGACTTGTACCGCACACATCAAGGCGCTATATAACCTGACATTCTGTTAGCCTTCTTAATGGCTTCTGAACACTGTCGGGAAGTTGATAGCTTAGAGTCCATTATGACTCCTAAATCTTTCTCAAAAGGTGTACTCTTCATTTTCCGATCGCCCATTGTGATCTTTACATTTACTGACATAACATTTCAACCCCTGTAGCCCCCCATAATCAGCCTAGTCGCTCTTCTCTGGACCTTCTCTAGTGCTGTTATGTCCTTTTTGTAGCCTGGAGAACAAAACTGCACCCAGGAGTCCAGATGAGCCTCACCAGTGTGTTATAAAGCTTGAGCAGAACCTCCTGTGACTTGTACTCCACACATGAAGGCGCACTATAACCTGACAGTCTGTTAGCCTTCTTAATGGCTTCTGGACACTGTCTGGAAGTTGATAGCTTTGACTACAATATGCTGGTATAGCGGCTTAAGCCTCATTGTGACTGCCATGGCAGAAGTCTTCTTTGCTTTCTCTTTAAAATTGTCATCCTTTTTAGTCATTCTGGTATTTGTACAGACTACAGGGTCTTAAATTGGTTTGAACCCTAACTGGCAGGTAGGAAATTCTTTGTTAGTTGTGGTAATTATACTTTAAAGACCCCTGATATTCTATATGATGTTCCACAAGACTCTATCCTGGTCCGCTGCTCTTTTCGATTTAGATGCTTCTGTTAGGTCTGATTATCTCGGGTCATAACGTGAGCTACCATAGCTAATACTGATGACACACAACTGTACTTATCAATCGCGCCTGACGACCCCGACTCTCGATTCACTGACACAATGTCTTACTTGTGTTTCTGACTGGATGAGCAGTAATTTTCTCTAACTAAATAAAGAGAAAACAGAAACTTTAGTTATTGGAGAAAATATAATGAGGTTATTAGAAACAAACTTGATGTATTAGGATTAAAAGTCAAAACGGAGGTAAGGAATTTAGGGGTAACTATTGACACGGACCTGAATTTTAAATTGCATATTAATCAGATCACTAGGACAGCATTTTTCCACTTAAGAAATATAACAAAAGTTAGACCTCTTATATCATTGAAAGATGCTGAGAAATTAGCTCAAGGTTTTTTTTTTCAGTCGACTAGATTACTGTAATGCACTCCTCTCAGGACTACCCAAAAAAAAAAAAGACATAAATCGACTCAACTAGTGAAGAATGCAGCTGCTAGAATCTTAACTAGGAAAAAAGAAAATCTGAACACATCTCTCCAGTTATAATGTCAATACATTGGTTACCTGTGCCATTCAGAATTGACTTTAAAATCCTGCTTATGGTTTACAAAGCCTTAAATAATCTGCTCCATCTTATATTTCAGAATGTCTTACATCTTACACTCTAAATCGTAACCTTAGAACTTCAAATAAGTGTCTGCTTAGAATTCCAAGAGCTAAACTTAAAAGAAGTGGTGAGGCGGGCGGCCTTTTGCTGTTAAGCACCTCAAATCTGGAATAGACTGCCAATAGGAATTCGCTAGGCTGATACGGTGGAGCACTTTAAAACACTGCTTAAAAACACATTACTTTAACATGGCTTTCTCATAACTTGATCTTAGTTTAATCCTGATGCTCTGTATATTCAATTAAATATCTTGATTATTCATGGTGGCTCAAAAATCTGTACTGACCCCTACTCTCTCGTCTGTTCTTCTTCTGGTTTTCTGGGGTGGTGACCTGCGGCAACACAACCTGATCAAAGCACCGTGATGTCCCTCCTTGGGTGGATTAAAGGCCAGAAATCCACATGACCGTCATCATCAAGTCCTTCCATGAGAACCCGGAATACAATGAGGACTGAGTGAGGTCATTGATATGAGGTAGAATGTAGGCTGGGTGGTCTCGTGGCACTATGAACCCTTGCAGATTTTATTTTTTTTCTCCAGCCTTCTGGAGTTTTTTTTTTCCTGTCATCCCTGGCCATCAGACCTTACTTTTATTCTATGTTAATTAGCTTTGTCTTAATTTAAATTCTTATTTTGTCTTTTTTCTCTTTCTTCATCATGTAAAGTACTTTGAGCTGCATAATTAGTATGAAAATGTGCTGTAAAAATAAATGTTGTTGTTGTGTGTGCTTACATTCATCAATTTATTTATGTATGTATTTATTTAAATTTATTTTAAGAACTTCAGTAAAAGGTTGGGGATTGATTGATTAATAAAGTTCTATCTACAGTATCTTGAACCAATGCTCCTAGTTTTGCAGTCAGCTGTTAATGTTGAATGTTTCTATATGTTCTGTCCTTAGCCACCAGTCTGGGGGTTTCTGGGTCATTCGGTTTCCTCACATTCCAATACAAGACCCTGTTTGTCCAGACTACATGCATCCAGTAATAACTGATAACTTTATGAAGACGGGGAGCACAGACTCTCTCAGTAAGGTAATGAAAAAAAAAAAATAAAAAAGTGTCTGTGACAAGAGCCGCCAATTGGTTGCTACATCCAGAAATTCCACCTGGACTGGAATCTTAAACTTCCTTCTTTGTTATTAAAAGTGTAACACAGATCCAGGTGGGTGTGTGGCGAGAGGGCTGTCATCTTGAAACTACCGAGTCATGTGCTTGAAGCAGAGACCACGACAACCTGGAAGTAAAATCTGGAGGAGATAATCAGGACAGCTTAGCGATCAGCAAAGTGACAAATGGACTGGGCCCTCCTCTCACTCCTCCAATTTCTCAGGTTCTTTTCTTAACACAGTATGAAGACAAACAAAAGTAAGGCACATGAGAAACCAAAAACACTACATGAAACATACCAAGCAGAATGCATTATACGAGGGACGTTCAAAATGTTTCCACAATTTTAGATTTTTGTTGGAAACGGTGAAGGTGGGAGGGAGGAGCTGGGAAATTTGCATCGCAAAGGAAGGTGACTCTGCAAAAAAGTGATGTCTTTTGTTTTCGAAATTCTTAATAAACAGAGTTAAATAAATAAAAAATAAAAAAAAGTGTACAAACTTTTTGAACGTCCCTCTTGATACTTCACGTGATGCTTAAACAGCAGAAAAATACTAACCAGTAACAATTCTTAAAGCGAAATAAAACACTTCCAGGAAAAATAAAAGATAAACTTCTCAAGATATCAGTGTGATCATTTTATATAAAATTTAACAATCTATTTGACTTAAAGATAAAAAGAAACTCAAAACCTTAACTCACTAAACGAACATTTACACAGATATGAAAAAAAAAGCAATTAAAGCAACCGAGGACTGAAAAATAGTATGACATTATTAAGAAATAAAAACAATTCCTCCAAGCCGTTTTGAAAGGCTTGCATACTTACTACAACAGATGTTAGGACATGCACCATTCTCATGTTCGCATACACGCCATCAAACGGTACCTGAGGAAATAAAACAAAATGAACAGCTATCATCAGATAAGTCCCAAACACATATGGCAAATATCACAAAAGACAGACACAAAAAGACACACACAGAGCCACAAAGAGTGTCTGGAGGGGTCATGGGGGCACAAACATGAAACGTGTGCACTCAAACAGGAAAAACTCCAACCGCGTCAGCAGAAAGCCATCACTTTGTCTCATCCCAGAAATCTGCCAACGACGAGGCCCAAAGCACCTAAATCTGAAAACTACACCGGGGGCACTCGCCGTACAACAGCTGACCCCTAAAGGTCAAGCAAAAAGACCATTGTTCCTTGGGGATTAATAAGGTACGAGGGGGAGTGAAGCTAAAGTTAGAAAATGGAGAGAACCTTCACAAAACTGATCATGTCATAACTCAATGGAGTCTCCACCCTTCTCAATGCACTTGTGCCACCTGCCTGGCAGTGCCAGCAGAATAAAAGGATTTCTCTTGTCTTCTTCACGTCGTCATTTGTCTTGAATCGACGACCAACCAGATAATTTTTTTTTTTTTTGGTGGTGCCAAATCTGGAGTATTAGGAGGATGTGGCGATACTTCAAACGTCAGTTTCTCCAGACAAGCCTTGGTGTTCTTAGCAGTGTGTGTTTCATTGTCTTGCAGACCACAAAGGAACTCCTTGAGACAGCAGCCCCTGCCGCTTCACAGTGGTCTCCAGCAAGTCACAGGAACTTGCACTTAGTGACTGTAGCACCCCTCGGCATGTAGTGTTTGACAATAACGGAGGTGCACGAGTGGTGGAGAAGATGAGACAAAGCTTTTTATTCTGCTGGCACTTCCAGGCGCAAGTGCATTGAGGAGGTTGGAGACTCCATTGGTCTTATTTTTGATTCCTCCCTTTCTTATTCCTCCCACATAAACCACATTAAGAAACTTTTGTACTTTCTCCTTCGTCACATATCCCGTGTTCTATCCTTCCTCTCCTTTTCTAATGCTGAGGAACTTGTCCCTGTTTTTATCACATCATGCAGTACATTGATTACTGTAATCCCCTACCGGCAGGTGATCCTTCTAATCTTACATCACAGCTCCAGTTGATTCAAATCTCACACCCATCCTGCTCCGTCTTCACTGGCTCCCTGTGTCTTACAGAATCGAATATAAAATCCTACTAATAACCTACAAAGCCTTACATAACCTTGCGCCAAACTACATCAGTGACCTTCTAAATCGCTAGGCTCCTGCTCGCCTACTATGGTCCTCCAATTCTGGTAATCTTGCTGTGCCCCACACTAACCTGCACTCCATGGGTGACAGCAGGGCCTTCAGCTCCATGGCACCTAGACTTGGGAATGACATCCCAAAATTAATGAGATCAGCCAACTCCATTCATTCCTTTAAAAAGCAAATTAAAACTCCTATTTAGGAAGGCTTTTAACTTAACATTCTGCCATTTCTTTCAGTTTACCTCTCTGTCCAGGTGCTCAGGATAATGTGTGTGTCTTTTATTTCACTAATTAGGTTATTTGTTAGGTTTTTCTTTTAGTATCGAATTTAGTATTTTATTCTGGTTTATTGCCCTTTATTCTATTTAATGATTTGTTATCTGTTTCATTGTTCTACTCAGGAAAACATTTGTATCCAATGTTAAAAATATACCCTGCTGTTTTATTTTTTCGAAGACTCTGTGAAGCGCCTTGAGCATGGGAAAGGCACTATATAAATAACATGTATTATTATTATTGAGAAATGACCTGATCAGTTTTGTGAAGGTTCGCTCCATTTTCTAATAAATCCTATTTTCTAACTTTAGCTCGACTCCCCCTCATGTATCATCATCATCATCATCATCACCACCACTGCATTGTGGATTGGACATCAAAAGCATGTTAAGAATAAGACCACCACCTCCTCAGTCATCACCTTTAGATACATGGTAGGGGAATGTTTACATTGCTCTATTCTACATACTTTTTAAGTTTAATAAAAAACAAATCACAATTATGCAACTTTAAAATGTAAAATTAAAGCTAGGGGACTAAAAGCAGACACAGATAAATATTATTAATTTACAACCTCACCTATCGATGAAGGTCAGTCAAATGTGTGCAACACAAGATTCTCTTGAAATCATAAACCAACCTCTGTGGCATACCCTACTTAGTGGTCTTTGAAAAGGTTTTTTCATTTTTTTATTTATTTTTTACCAATAACTAACCATTATTTAGGGTCATTCCACAGGTACAGCAACCAAACACCTCAAGGTCCTTTATAGAGCAAAGAGACCGTACAAATGATTACATTTCTGCTTTTACAGCACGAATACAGGCAGGTTAAGTGACATGTTCGAGGTCACGATGTGACTCAGAGGTGAGGTCTCTGGGATTTTCAAGTCCAGTGCTTTAGCTAATACAGCTGAATGCTGTAACACAAATGTAATTGAGAGCACACAGGTGACATATGGCAAGTCTCTGTGTATCCATCCAGTTTTTGTCATTCCAACAGATGGTGCATCACAAACATTGACTGTGCTTTTATGGATCTCATTCCAAATGGCAGACATATACGCATTGCATGGTATACTACAAATACTGTATTAATCCTGATGTCTACATTGATTACTTAGATGTCAACCTGTACAAAATTTGTTTTTTTTTTTTTAATTTGCGACATTCTGACTACTGAATTTTCCCTTATAACAAGAGCAATTCCAAAGATGCCAAAATGAACCCCTTACCAAATGGCATGAGAGAGACAAGTGCACTGCATTTGTCATTCCAACACATGGCGTATCACAAACATTAATGTTCACACATTATATATATATATATATATATACACATACATACATACATACATACATACATACATACATACATACATACTAGATAGCTGACGCCTGCCGTAGCATACGGCGGTTTAAGAATAGGAACAGAAAACAGTGCATTGCCTTCGTCAACCGTTTGTGTCAAGAAATAACCGACTGATAAGAACAGGCAGTTGCCGGATCCCGGAATAGAGATGACGTTGTACAAAAACCCGTCGACAAAGAAGATACTGTCATTCATTTTATAACAAAGGCTTAGGAAACAACCGTCGCAGTATAACGAAAATGGCAAGGTGTATGGGAGGCCTCAGGCAGCGTGGGGAAGGGTTTGGAAAAGGACGAATAGGAATCGTGAAATGCCGTGTCAGCTGCGTGTGGACGGGACCAGTTTTGAAGAGGAAGGTACACAGTAGTCCAAAGGAGGAATAGGAATCGAGAAATGCCTTCAAGCTTTAAGAGCATAAACAGAGAAACAGAATATGCAAAACTATCACCAAAGCATAATGCATTGACATTTCATGTTGCTTTATTAACCTTCATCTCCCCATCTACAAAAATTGATAAAATATACACACACACACTCATATATACAAATAAATATACATATAAATAAATTTAAATATATATATATATATATATATATATATAAATAAATAAATATATATAAATAAATATAAATATGTATGTATGTAAGTGTGCGTGTGTGTGTCTCTCTATATATAAGCCCTTGCCTCTTCTTTGTATGGCCTGGGGGATATGGACAGAACAGTACCTCCCCCGGGATGTTACAGGGCAGCCCCCAAGTTTAGCAGTGGTGCCTTAGATTGAAGTACTTTAGAACCCTGTTGGGATCCAGGGGTGTCACCAGGGGGTGCTGCAGTGGTTCCTGAGCCTGTGTGGGCGGTTCTTCCAACCACACCCGGAAGTGCAGCCAGAAATGGGTCATTAAACACATGGAGCACTTCCAGGTGGGCTATAAAAGGAGCCAGAAGCCACTACTCCAGGAGCCAGAGTCGGGAGGAGGGAGACAAAGCTTGACAGAAAAGAGTGGAGGAGATAAAAGAAAAGAAGTATTGTGATTGTGTTCGGTGCTTATTGTGACTGTGTTGTGCCTGTGGGAACGGAGAAGGCGTTACCCACAGGTGAAGAAAAATACAACATGTATTTGTGTATTTGTTTTACAAGTGTGCCTCCTGTGTCTGTCTGTGCCAGGTTATGCACTGGAATGGCACTTTTGTCACAACACACACACAAAATAAAATATACACTCACAAACAAATAAATAAATGGGTGCAACCAGCAACTCCCCCTTAGAAGGCCAGTGAACTTCCATCTAGGAAAGTAGATTTTGACAAAAAACGTCTCAAATTCATAAAGACAAACCACAGCTTTGAGAAGAACTGAAAGTCTGCAAACAGCAAAGCCTGTGGCGGTAAACAATTAACTCGCTCACCACAGTGACACAACTTAAACATTCAAGTCAAAAGGAGCAAGGGGCAGAAAGGCAACACAAACACTACTAGGCTAGATCAATAAAACTGTTCCCACATTCTGCCTTGGAAAAAGATGACTAAACAGTTATTGCCCTTAGTTACAATCACGATGGCTCTTGGACAAGAACAGCCAAGTTTTTTATATAAACATTATCATGAATAAAATATGAAAAAAAAAAAAAAGTAACAATCAAACCACATTTTACAAACATAAAGATATCATCTCAGTGCCGTATTTGACACAAAATAATGCTAAAAATGCTTTAAAAACACCTAGCAAAGCTGAAAAGTGATAAGGCTACTGTATTAGAAAAACAGTCCTACTGACAATATGATTTGTTTCCACTTTCTTAAATAAGTACTCTAAAGGCATAACAAGTAAAAAGGTCAAAACCTTGAGAAATTCATATTTTATATTATAAACACACATATACATAAATATATACTGCTTTAGAACATTTCTCATTCCCTCTACAGATCTTTCAAGTAACACTTCAAGGACATGTGACATGACTGCAGATTTCAAGGCTCCTAGATGCACACCTTTCACCTCACCGCCTTCATAGCCAACCCAAAAACACCATCGTTCTCCGGTCCAAGGCAGACTCACAATTGGTGATGTTCCTTACTGTACACGTTAATTCACTCTTATTATTTTGTTCCATAAAGTGAAGTTTTCAAGACTATCAAAGCGTGTGAGCTCCCCAGCCTCAGTGGTTACCATCCAATAGACCCCCTGAATTTGGTAAACCACACCACTTACCCACCTTGTTGTCTGAAGTAGGGGTGCTGACAGTGGAATGGAAATAATGGAAATGGCAAGATATCAATTTGTTTTTTGGAAACTCAAGAAATTCTGGTTACTGCTTATTTTATCTACATGTATCTGTACTTATTCTCAAATTAAACATTGTTTTTTAAATTCTTACTGCCCAGATAACGATCATAAAAATATTATCATGGATAGCCTTTAGGATTTCCTCACAGAATTTTAGTAAGAACTAAAAGCCTAATATTTTATCTTCTTCTTCTTTCGGCTGCTCCTGTTAGGGGTTACCACAGCGGATCATCTTCTTCCATATCTTCCTGTCCAACTCCATCTTGTTCTGTCACACCCATCACCTGCATGTCCTCTCTCACCACATCCATAAACTTTCCTCTTGTCCTCTTCCCTGGCAGCTCTAGCCTTAACATCCTTCTCCCAATATACCCAGCATCTCTCCTCTGCACATGTCCAAACCAACACAATCTCACTGCTCTGATTTTGTCCCCCAACCATCCAACTTGAGCTGACCCTCTAATGTCCTAATTTCTAATCCTGTCCATCCTCGTCACACCCAATGCAAATCTTGACATCTTTAACTCTGCCACCTCCAGCTCTGTCTCCTGTGCCACCATGTCCAGCCCATATAACATAGCTGGTCTCACTACCGTCCTGTTGTCCTTCCCTTTAACTCTTGCTGATACCCGTCTGTCACCAATCACTCCTGACACTCTTCTCCACCCATTCCTTCCTGCCTACACTCTCTTTTTCATTTCTCTTCCACAATCCCCATTACTCTGTACTGTTGATCCCAAGTATTTGAACTCCTCCACCTTCGCCAACTCTACTCCCTCATCCTCACCACTCCACTGACCTCCCTCTCATTCACACACATATATTCTGTCTTGGTGGTCCTACTGACCTTCATTCCTCTCCTCTCATATCTCCACCTGTCCAGGGTCTCCTTGACCTTCAGATCACAATGTCATCAGCAAACATCATAGTCTATGGGGACTTCTGTCTAATCTCGTCTGTCAACCTGTCCATCACCATTGCAAATAAGAAAGGACTCAGAGCCGATCCCTGATGTAATTCCACCTTCTGTCATTCTTACTGCAGACCTCACCACTGTCACACTTCCCTCGTACATATCCTGTGCCACTCTTACATACTTCTCTGCCACTGAAAATTAGTACATTTTTCCAGCTTTCTAATTATTTTGTACACAAAAGGATCTGTTAGTTGACGTTCAATATTTTTATATATATATATATATATATATATATATATATATATATATATATATTTTTTTTTTTTTATATATATATACTTACAGAGGCTGACGGGGGACCTTTTCCACTGTTGCGACCCCTGCAATAAAAACACAAAAAAAAACACATTAAGAACTACTAAATATGTGCTATGCAGAAAAAGAAGTATATAAATAATGCATCCGTAACACTGTGTTTGCCCAGAGGGGACTGGGCGGTCTCGTGGTCTGGAACCCCTTCAGATTTCATTTTTTTCTCCAGCTTTTGGAGTTTTTTTTTTTTCTGTCCACCCTGGCCATTGGACCTTACTTATTCTATGTTAATTAATGTTGACATATGATTATTTTTTATTGTGTCTTCTATTTTTCTATTCATTTTGTAAAGCACTTTGAGCTACATTTTTTGTATGAATATGTGCTATATAAATAAATGTTGATTGATTGATTCTGCAAACCACACAACACAATGGGAGATATTTGTACACATTCCACATGGGTGTTAGAAAGACAACAATCCCATGGTGAAGAATCTAATCGGATACACCAACCAATGTATTCTTCAACACTGCGTTCAGAAACCATACACACTGCTTACATCAACTTAAAGTAAAAATCACAAACGTGCAGATACGTACGTACTGATAAACACCAAGTTATTTCCAGAACCTTGACTACCAGCGTCTCCTTTTCCTTTTTAACGTTTGCACCCCTGTTAAGCCTGCCTTTCTGCAGGTCAGTCCAATAATTCACACTGTCTGTAAAGAGAGTCTTGGATTTGCTTTATTGATAAGGAATCAAACAACTGCTGTGGTTTATGGCCATGGAGCCCCCCAGACTTGAGCGTAGCTGTAGACCTTAACTTCGGTAATGACTTGTAACTGGGGGTTGCCTGTATACTGCTCACTATTTGTACACTAATGACTAAAAGTTTTTCTTCAAATTTAATGAACTGAAATGCAATGAATGACCTGCAGTGGTGAGCAGGTAAGCAGTAAGTGCCAGAGATTTAAAATTTAAGTTAGCAAAAACTGAAATAAAAAAGGAAATTTTAGAGTATTACAAATAATCTTCTTCAGGGAACAACTAATGGGTCACGACCCACACGTGTTCTGCCACAGCTCAAGTAAATGAAGCCTCTCAAGTTGAAGTGTACAATTTGCACAGGTGTCCCAACTTGTGTTGATTACTTAAAAACTCTCCGTGTGTCTTAAAGCCGAGCTGAACAGACCGTGTTCCTACACCATCTGAAGTGCTACTTGGACAATATTCCAGTGAGAACGGCAAGAAAATGGCAAATGACAAATGAAATGAGATCGAACATCATTACCATTACAAGTGTAGGACTTTCATTTAGAGAAACTGCAAAAACAATCCAAGTGTCAGTAAGTCCACTGGAGTTCTACTCAATCCTTTCAAGTTGAAGCGTACAGTTTGTACAGGTGTCCTAACTTCAGCTAGGCGTTTTTAAGTCATCGGCAGAACAGACCGTGTTCCTACATCATCTGAAGTGCTACATGGACAATATTCCAGTGATAACGGCAAGAATTCACAAACGAAACGAGTCAGAGTATTATCTACATTTAGAGAAACCCAAGTATCAGAGGAGTCCAAAAGCCATTGGGAACTGGGAAAAAACTCTGACATGAAGAGATTTGGCAGAGCCAAAGTCACAAGCTAATCAGATGGCAAGTTTCCGAGGGTCACCAGCTTGCATGATCACAGGCGCCTTCAGCTTCAACAGCACAACAGCTTCAAGCACAACTTAACAGTGCAGGTTGAAAAAAAGCGAGCGTACCCTTGTAAAAAATAAAACAATTCATCAAAAATCTGAAATACAAAACGAATGGTTTTGGTTCCCTCATGGCACCTCATGGTTTAAAATTATCCATTTAGAATACAAATAGTAGTGCCTTAACTGTCTTTGATGCAAATTGCTTTCCCATTTAGATGTTACCAAGAAAACTATAGAATAGATAGAATGAGGAAAACTTCATTACTGAAATGCAAAACAAGCAAACTTAAAAATAGCACCAAGCATTCACCAAATATGTTAACATGCACATTTACATTCCAAATTAGTTCAAACTTGAATGGGTAACCAAACATTTGAACAGTACTTTAGATTAGACAAACTCTTATTAATCCCATGGAGAATTACAATTTATCTGCTTCTATAAGAAGAAGGAGGCCAAAACAAAGTCCAAGGGAAGTCAGCAACACGTTCCATAGTTACTGCTTTCTGATGCATTTCACTCTGAAAATGCTTGTGGATGCTGTTGAAGCCCATCAGCAACGCAATCTGAAAACCTTTAGTGATCGATCGATAGTTAGATACTTTATTAATCCCAAGGGGAAAGTCACATACTCCAGCAGCAGCAGACTGATAATAACAATATTAAATTAACGAGTGATAACAATGCAGGTATAACAGACAATAACTTTGTATAATGTTAACGTTTACCCCCCCCCCCCCCCCCCCGGGTGAAATTTAAGAGTCGCCTAGCATGGGGTCTCCTCAGTCTGTCAGTGGAGCAGGACGGTGACAGCAGTCTGTAGCTGAAGCTGCTTCTCTGTCTGGAGATGATCCTGTTCAGTGGATTCGCCATTATTGACAGGACCCTGCTCAGCGCCCGTCGCTCTGCCACGGATGTCAAACTGTCCAGCTCCGTGCCTATAAAAGAGCCCGCCTTCCTCCCCAGTTTGTCCAGGCATGAATTAAATTGAATTATTAAAACCACTCAGTAAGCTTTTGGTGACACCACACTGTAACCTGTCTGTCCTTTTCGGACTGCTATCCCAATGGATCTAACTTGGGCATCCAACAGTGGACTATAAGACACTTTAGTAACCCTTTAGCTAAGATACGGCAAAAACACATCTATTACTCATTTACTTTTATGTACCAAGACCTTAACAAAGGCATATTTGGGTCTCCATAACAATTCTCAAATCAGCAGCAGACTGGTTATTCTTTTCTGTGCGGTGTAGCATATTGACATGCTGGTAAAATGACTTGTTAATATGAAGGATTCACTGGTCTTATACTAAATATGAAATATCCAGAGAAATATGTCTCCGTTACGCCCCCTCAGACCACTCCAGGGTGACGTTTCGTTAGCCGGTCACATTGTGGAGATGAACACACACTTCACTGATGCTGGTCTTGGTACATGACAGTATATGAGTAATAAACTCATATACAGTACCTAAAATGCATTCAGAATTGATGCTAAAACAATGCCTCTCTATAAACAGAGCACAAGTTAAAAAGAGTTGAGGATTTTTGGAATGTTTCTACAACTGACAAATCCTTCTTATGTAATAATGCACTACAGTGGCTGTCTGTCAGTCCAGGATTTTAAATCAACTGTAGCTTGCAAACCGTATGACCTGAAATTTGGTACACGTATACCATGTGACCTCTACTATCCGCTTTCGGGGCGATAATTGACCTCCAAGGTTAGTCCTCTTTTTATTTTATTGTAGAAGCAACTCTCGGCAGCGGGCCGGTCGTGCGGCGCATGCGTAAGAGCGCCGTTCTCATTCCCTACCTCTTCATATCTTCTTCAGATTGAACACTTAGGTGCCAGGTTAAGTGAAAAATTAAAGAAAACGTACTAAATAATGGCAACACAAACACCGAATTAAACAGTTTGAATGCAAAAAGATGGCAATGGAAGAGAAGAAGGGGGCCGCTAAGGTGGAGGAAAGAAGTGCTGCTCAGGAAGCAACAAGCGCATCAACCTTTGAGCGAACGAATGATAAACGTACAGAGAAAGAGGAGGAAAACTAGGAATGATCAAGTCACGTGTATAACGTGCGGTGCGCCATTACTGGTAAGACAATAATTAATGAATGAATAATACAACAATAAACTGTTTTACGTACTCACAACTGTAAACATACTTTTGTCCACTACTCTGTGTGTGTATATGTGTATTATATATATATATATATATATATATATATATATATATATATATATATATATATATATGAATCTCTCTCTGTCTTTATCTATTTCACTCTCTCTGTACGCTATCGTGCAGTACACCATTACTGGTACTGGTATAAAAGAAAAAACAATGTTGATTAATTCTTTCACATATAGTGTAATTATGGCAAAACTTCACAGCACCCTTTTGTTCAAAGTTTTCACACGATACAGTCAGGCACCAAGCACCGGTCAACCAACCGCACATCTCACTCTAATAACACTGCGAACCAACATATTAATGCAAACTTTACACACAAATGAGACACAAGTGGCAGGCACCATGTCAAAAATATTTAGTAGACTAGTGAAATTGTCAATCCAAAAAAGAAAAAAGGACCAGACTCCAACAATGCAAGCAACACCCAAGCATCTAAGAACTACTGAATACTGTACTTATTCATTTTGTCCTTAATCATTTTGTGCATCTGGATTGTCTGCCTGTGTACATGAGGACTTTAAGTGGATTCATGGCCATCCTGCAAAGAAAGGAGCGATCCTGAACCCGTCCACCTGTCTTCATCATTTCAGGAACTAGTGGTAGGACATTCCTATTCAACGTGCAGATCTCTGGACTATCTGTCTTCATCATTACATTTCATCCGCTGCCGTTTTTCATGAACTTTTTCAGGATTCACTGTGTGTGGTTTGTGTGGTTCCGGTCTCTACAACCTCCTGTGTTTCTGTGCCATACTGTGCCCCAAGCATTGCACTTGGTACATATTGCTCCAGTAGTTTTTAAAATAGTTTTTAAAGTTCATTAGCAGTGTGTAAAATGATTAGTGTTGCAGTAAGTTGTGATGCTCTTTGCATGAAAAATGTGTTCCAGTAAAATTTCACTTTTTCTTTGTTAATTGTGACGTTTAAAGTGCTGCAAAAAAGTATTTGCCGTCCGGGGATGCCAAGTATGTGGCAGTTTAAGGGTTAAAGCTCCAAGATGCCGCCGAAATGAGCTGCACCGTCTAAGGCTTCTGGCAATGAAAGCATGCTGGCATGAATTCCAGTACATGTAGTGGTAACATCGGTATTTGACATTCTAACACTGCGGGAGACATAGCAGTACAGTATACAGGTTTACCTTTACATTCTTTGTTTTTAGGTAATGTATTAAGCGGAGTTTGAAATTAAATTAAAAGTGTCTTGGGGGCATATTTAGGGTTTAAACTATGAAAATAGGCTTTTTTTTTTTTTTTAAACCACATCCAAAATGTGCGGTTTTTCACAAATCACAGGTGCTCTAGGAATGTAACCCCATGAATTTTGGTGGTGTACTGTATGTGTTTGTTTGTGTGTGTGTGTATATATATATATATATATAAATAAATTAAAATCTACCAAGTAGGTATATGGGAATGTATTTTTTTTCTTTTGAACAATATTTTCATCTTGATTTTCATTCTACTTTTCTATGTGTTCTAATTGTTTCATTAATCCATTATTTACTAATTAGCGGGTCTGACACTAAAGTACTTGCGGCCTTTGATTATTACGTGGTGTTTGCCAGTGTGTCTGCTCTGCTCATTTTTAATTGTCATTAATAAGATACGAGGGGGAAAAACTGAACAGAGAAAGGGCAAAAAAGAATGAAATCAAACAAAAGTGAGTTAAGCACTTAAATTGATAGCAAAAGCAGAAATATTTCTAAAATGTCTTATAAATGTAAAAATCATGCTGCTGGGCTTTTCTGAATGCAGAATAAATGAAAATTAATTGCAGCTAATTCAATGAGATCAGTGCTATCAGGTGTTGTCACTGATTAGGAATCTGGTTGGAACAAAAACCTACAGCCACAGGGGGTCCACAGGACCGAGTTTGGGAAACACTGCCAGGATTCAAACTGGCAACCTTCAACTTACCAGCCCAGATCCTTTAGCCAGAGAGCCACCACGTGGGCTGGGATTCTTCCAGTTGAGCAAACCAGGTGTATGTGCTATGTGAAAACAAAAAAAATGAACTGCTAGCAAGCTACTTTAGTTAATAGCTGACAAAGCCGATTTGCTCTAACGGCAGATTATTCATACAGGCGTCTGTCATAAGACAGGGTGCAGTAAGCTGACCGAGGACAATTTCCAGATTCTTTAGGAATGCATTTCTTTGACACAGGAAAGAAGAACTTTCCTTCTTTAGGGTCTATCTGATGAGTTAAGAAAAAAAAAAAAAAAAGGAAGAACAGATGGCCCATTAGTGTAATAAAATAAGATGTCTTAAGTAAATGATATTATGATTTTTGATTAAGTAAGGGGAAGGAGGAGGAAAAATAAATTACAAAAAGCCAATCGAAAAAGGGAACTTTTCTGTTCTGCCTTGCAATGTAGAATCCAGGGACTCATCTGTGACTGATTAAAAATCTAATTGATTGAACCATTCCTTTCTTCTTGGGGGTTCTTCCACACCCTCTCGAGCAGTCTTCAGTAATTAAGACGCAAATCCTGACAACTTTCTTGATGTTGCCGCTTCCCAAATTTCTTGTTTCACTCACGCATATCGCATCATAGACTTTCGTTTTAGCCCAATATCAAGGTTCTAGCCCCAGTGGCTCACAAATAATTGTGTGGCAGATGGATACATCCCTTAGCATTTTTTTTTTTTTTTTTGCAGTGTATATAGAAAAGAATCCCCCCCTTCAAAATATTTCCATTTTTTTTTTTTGGCTTTACTGGCTTAAATGAAAACACACACAAAAAATATTTCTTCCCAGCTTTACTTACTCATTGCCACCTTTAGCATCCAAATAACAACATATCACAGCTACTGTTCAGAAAAATTATAAAAAAAAAAAAACAATTCAAAAACACGACTTAATAAAGGATCACCCTCACCAAACCACCCCCCAAAAAATCCAATGTCATTTTGTTGAACGACCTTTTGCTTTAATGACAGTCTGTTGGGATACTTCTCTATCAGATGGCCCATTAGCGTAATAAAATAGTCTTAAGTAAAGAACATGTTCATTTTTTTTTTTTTTATATATAAATAAGGGCAAGGGGGAGGAAGAAGAAATTATACAAAGCAAAAAGAAAACATTTGACACAGGAAAGATTACCCTTCCATCTTTACAGTCTATCAGACACGTACAAAAATAATACAAAACAGGTGGCCCATTAGCGTAATAACATAAAACGTCTTAAGTAAACAATATTATGCTTTTTGATTAAGTAAGGGGAAGGAGGAGGAAGAAGAAATAATAAAAAGCCAATCGAAAAACAGAACTTTGCTCTTCTGCCTTGCAATGTTGAATCCAGGTACTCATCTATGACTGAATAAAAATCTAAATGGTTGAACTTGTCCGGTCTTCCTCGGGGTTTTCTTCTACAGTCAGTACTGCTGTACAGGCAGTTACAATCAATTTGTCCTTCAATTTACACCCATCCGGGAGACCGTTAATTTGTTTGGAGTGATTGGGACACCGATGCATTCAAAGGTTTTTGTCCAGAATGATGTTCATTTGGTGCACTACCACAACATGTGGCCCCAATGAGGATGGAACTCGCTCACAGTTTGGATCTTGCCCTGGAAACATTTTGGACAATTTTAAATGAGAGATACTCTTGATAAAAAGATTTTAAGTTGAATGACCGAATGCTTTGAACATATGGTGCTGGACTATATTCTATGCATGGCTGTCTCCCACTCCTTTCCTGAGATATTAAGTGAAAGATATTTTCCCTAATGTACCCCCAGAAGCTTTGCCTAAGTCAAAATTTTGGTTTCGTTCAAACACTACCATGGACAAGAAATCACAACGTTAAAGCACTCGGAGTTCATTTACCTTGCCCAACTTATTCAGATGGCTGCTACAGATGTAGAGTTACCTGGCAAATATCAAATCAAAGAGAGAGGAGGGCAGGGTTGAGCCTAAACCCCATCCAGATAACATTTACTTATTTTTTTTAATATAAACATTCAAACCTTATTTTTTTTTTTTGGCCAATTTGGAAGCCCTAGTGCTCTCCATGACATTCAGTCACCAAGTCTGTAAGGATGCAGAGGCAAATGTAACAAATATGATCCTTGAAATTACAAGAAAATACATCTTCTTTCAGCTGCTCCCTTTAGGGGTCGCCACAGCAGATCATCTTCTTCTGTCCATCATGTTCTGTTACACCTGTCACCTGCATGTCCTCTCTCACCACATCCATAAACCTTCTCTTGGGCCTTCCTCTTTTCTTCTTACTTGGCAGCTCTATCCTTAGTACCCATCGCTCATTATACCCCTTATCTCTCCTCTGCACATGTCTAGACCAACGCAATCTCACCTCTCTGACTTTGTCTCCCAACCGTTTCACCTGAGCTGACCCTCTAATGTCCTCATTTTTAATCCTGTCCACCCTCGTCACAAATCTTAGCATCTTTAACTCTGCCACCTCCAGCTCTGTCTCCCGAGCCACCGTCTCCAACCCATATAACATAGCTGGTCTCACTACCGTCCTGTAGACCTTCCCTTTCACTCTTGCCGACACCCGTCTGTCACAAATCACTCCTGACACTCTTCTCCGCCTACTCCACCCTGCCTGCACTCTCTTTTTTCATCTCTCCTCCACAATCCCTACAATAAAATATCTATTTTATGCTGTCAAGAGTATTTTCCATTTTCTATACAAATATCATAATGTGGTAAAGTGGTAGAATAAAGAAGATTCCCCCATTTAGCACTTTTCCTGGGAAGGACAAAAGGCAATTATTAAATGTAAGATGTGGTTCATTTTTTTGGGTCCAAACCCAAATATCACTTCTGAAAATGATCCATCAAAAAAAAAAAAAAGTTCCTGTTAACATGGAAAACTGTAAAACCTGGACATGCGAGATCAGGATGTTGATGTATGAAGAAATAACAGGCTACACGTGTAAATAAAATCAAAGCACAAATCAAATCTTAAATGATGGCACAACCTTAAGAAGTTTTGCACCTCTTACTGCTGCTGTGGTCTGCATGTACTTAGAGCAGCACCATTAAATCAAAAAGAGCGGCACTGTGTAAATACGTTTCAAGTTCACAGTACAGTATGCTTACACATTATTAGGCAATGAAGTGTTGCATCTAAAATATGATAATATTGCAACAGCACAGCCAACATGGTACATACACACAGTGCTCAGTTTCATAATAAATGTCAGAAGGTAGCTTTAAACGGCTTAGATAATCTGGACAAGAACAGGCCATTCAGCTGAACAAAGCTGGCCAGACCTATCTGCTTTATTCTTCTAAGATAAAACCACGTTGATCACATTTTTTTTTTTTTATAAGGCTTCTGTCTTATATTTATTTGCTCCTTTTGATAAAACACGACTGCTTCAGTGATTTCCATTTGCCTTCTAAATCTTGTGATAAATGGAATGGATTTTGGACTGACCCAGGAACTGAGCTGCTGGTCTCAACGTTACTCGGACTTGGTGCCCCTTGCCTCGCTTACACACACTCTTTGCACTGCGTGATGTGGCCGAACTCAGGTTGGCTAAATAAATACCCTGGGTTGGAGTACAATGCCATCACAGTCCTTAGGCACGTTTTGATCAACATCATCAGAAGTGACATCAAAATAATCCCAAATCCTGGATGATTGTGGTTCCCTTTTCAAATTTTCTGAGGGCGTCAGACACAGAAGAGAAAGAAATGCACCCTTTGCATCAATTTGAAAACATAAAGTAAGCTGATGTCACACACGTGCGATCGGGAGGCAGCTACAGGGTCTGAATAATAATAGTACCACATCAGACAAGGGGGCGGCGAGCTGCACTCATCCTCCCCCCAATCCTCTGCAGACCATCCACGGGAAATCCATTGAAGATGTCACTTTCCCCGGGGGGGTTTTAGGATTTGGGGTCTGGTGCTATTGACGACATCACTTTCGATTCCGGTCCCTGAAGACGTCACTTCCGGGTCGGACGCAATTGATGATGTCACTTCTCGTTTCGTCCCCGATAACGTACTGGCCTGTAAAGCTGCCATTGCACCTTCATACCATCAGTGCTTTTCCAGACTCTAACCTGTGAGCATATCCCAACCATTACCATTTTGCAGCCAAAGCATATTATATGAGTGGCTGCTCCAAACCTTTGTGATGTCTCTTTGTTGTTTTTGTGACACTGGACACAACCTTAACTGTTTAAGTCGGCCCACCAAAGAATAACTCGCATAGGAGATGACATTTCATGTCCTGCAATGGCCAAGCCCAAGCCCTGACCTAAATCCCAAGGACCTGTAGTAGGCGAAAAATGAAGAGAGCTTGCGGTTCATGCAAGGTTACCTTCAAACCTCACAGAGCTGGAGGATTTCTTTGAAGAAGAGTCGTAAAAAACAAAAATACATCAGCTCAACGTCGGGGAATGATAACGGATTGAAGGAGGCGAATGTGTCACGTTACTGCTGCTAAAGGAGGTGCCGCAAGTTTCAGACTGAAAAGGGCTCACTTCTGCACACAAGAGTATTGGGTGATTTGGTGAATATCACAGTCTAATACCGTAAAGATTTCAATACCTTTTTTATGTGCTGAAGTGTTTACAGGCAGGCAGCCCTCGAGTTAGGAATGCGTCACACTGCTGCCAATTTTCTATTTATGTTACAACTAACATTAGAAATGTCGGCCAAAATGGCATAATGTATTCCTTATGTTACAGAAATTTCACAAAAAAATATTAAATATTTCAAACTCAATAAAATGTTAATGAGGTAATATTACAGTACTTTAAATTAAACAAGTAATTCAAAGTAAAATGAACCACCAGTATCTACAGCAAGGGTGTCAAACTCCAGGCCTGGTGGGCTGCAGTGGCTGCAGGTTTTCATTCTCACCCTTTTCCTGATCAGTTTTCTCCGCTAATGAACGCCTTTTCCCTTCATTTTCATAGCCCTGTTTTTAAGGATTCAGTCCTCTGAATTGATTCCTATCTTCATTAAATGACTGCCAAACAGAAATGAGACGTGAAACGAGCCAACAGATGACCAGCTAAATCGGGGCGTCAAACTCCAACCAAATTCACTCCAATTAGTTTCTTAATGAGAAGCCAATTCTTGCTGTTAATTATGCTCGTTTTTCAGTCCATGGCTTGTTGCTGCTCTGGTTCTGCCACAGCAGACATTTTCAAAACTCAGGTTTCTGTTTCTCGTTAAAAACACCGTCAAAAGGTTTTGGTGACCTGAGTAGATCAACCTTACTGACACCTCCACCTTTCTTTATTTCCACATATTGTGTGATGGGCACAGGTAAGCTGGACATGTGGCGGCACGTTTTATATCTCGTTACTGTTTGGCTGCTAATTAAGGAAAAAGAAACAAGGGGCGGAGTCAAGTTAATTAAAACTAAGAGAAAAAGGACTTAATCAGCAGCATATATAGGTCACTAATAAAGAAGATAGTTAGAATGAAAACCTGCAGCCACTGCAGCCCTCCAGGACCGGAGTTTAACAACCGTGATCGACAGTATGCATGTTTTTTTTTTCTCTGTCCCCCCTTGCCATTGAACCTTACTCTTATTCGATGTTAATTAATGTTGATTTATTTTATTTTCTTATTGTGTCTTTTATTTTTCTATTCTTTATTATGTAAAGCACTGTTTGTATGAAAATGTGCTATATAAATAAATGTTGTTGTTGTTGACCGTATTTGACATTTTTAGTCATACAGTGCCTCAGAGCTGAAAAAGGCATAATAACGGATGACTGATCCTCAAAAGAGGTGTGCCATCCTACTGGAGGGATCGCCAAGAGCGACTACCCCCAACAACCCATATGCATGGAGCGGGATGCTTGTTGAGGATGCCAGGCATGCCAAGCAGCGGTTTCTACTCTTCACCTGAAATGGCCTACTTGCTGCCACTCAAGATGCTAGTGATTTAGCTTCCTGCATGGCTACCCAGTTCCGTTTGGCAACACGTGCACACAAAAGCACGAGACGATTGAAGACGTGAAGTCTGTAGAGCGCAGTACAATTCCTCATCGTTAGCACACACATCACAAAAGACAAATCCACCAGATGAACTGAATTGAAACTCAGTTGAAAAGAAAAATGTAAAAGTTTTATGTGCCCGTTCTTACCTGCCTTTATTTAGGGTACTCATTAACAACCATCTACACTCACCGGCCACTTTATTAGGTACACTTGTTCAACTGCTCGTTAACGCAAAAATCTAATCAGCCAATCACATGGCAGTAACTCGACGCATTTCAGCTTGTAGACATCATTAGGATGACCCGCTGAAGTTCAAACTGAGCATCAGAATGGGGGAGAAGGGGGACTGAAGTGACTTTGAACATGGTCTCCATCCGTGAGAACCCTAAATACAAAGAGGACTACTTAATTTATGTTAGGTAGAATGCCCAGAGGGGACTGGGTGGTCCCGTGGCCTGGAATCCCTACAAATTTTATTTTTTTCTCCAGCCGTCTGGAGTTTTTACTGTTTTTTCTGTCCACCCTGGCCATCGGACCTTACTCTTATACTACGTTGATTAATGCCGACTTATTTTATTTTTATTTTTTGTCTTTTATTTTTCTTCATTATGTAAAGCACTTTGAGCTACTTTTTTGTATGAAAATGTGCTATATAAATAAATGTTGTTGTTGTTGTTGATGGCATGGTTGCTGGTGCCAGACAGGCTGCTGTGAGCGTTTCAGAAACACATTGTCTCCTGGGATTTTCACACACAACCATCTCTAGGTTTTACACAGCATGGTCCGAAAAAGGGAAAACATCCAGTGAACAGCAGTTCACTGCGTGACAATGCCTTCTCGTGGTCAGAGAAAAATGGCAGACGGGTTCGAGCTGATAGAAAGTTAACAGTAACTCAAATAAGCACTCATTACAGCAGAGGTATGCAGAAGACCATCTCTCAACGCACACCACTTCAAGAGTTGAGGCAGGTGGGCTACAGCAGCAGGAGACCACAGTGGATGACACTCCTGTCAACTAAAAACAGGCAACAGAGTCTACAATTCACACTAGCGCACCAAAATTGGACAACAGAAGACGGGAAAAGTATTGCCTAGTCTGACGAGACTCAATTTCTGCTGCAATATGAACATGTAAGTTTTCAAACTGCTACTTCAGCGTGTATGAAAGGCCAAAACGCACACAACTGTCTGTTAGCGTGGAGCAGGTCTAAGGGTTCACAGACTTTCAAAGATAACGATATCAAAATACCAAGAAGGTGACGGATACACGAGTGGTCAAAGTGATGAACCACGATGAGGAGGAGTTTGTCAAGAGTTGAGCTTCATACCCCAGGGTTTATAAGACAGAAGATTGGATGGATGCACTACCACAACACTATGGCTGATATTGCTACTCTTCACAAATCCCAGATGAGAAATCTAACGTCAACCAAGGACCTAACAAAAGAAGAGTGATTCAAGGTCAAAAACGTGCAAAAATACACCCAGCTACACAAAAGGAAACATCCTGGAAAGGAAGCGCAGGCAACATTAAATTGTCGCATTGATAGCTATTGGGGCGAGGACATTTGAAAATGTGCTGCTAGCTGCTGTGTAGGCCAAAGAGGGAGTTGGGGTCAGGGTCAGTGTTAAAACAAGGGGGGGGGGGCACACTTGGGGGACCTTGCCCCAATCTCCACCTTTAAAAGAAGACTCTACCTAAAAACTTTTTACATTGTAGTTAGCAGTGACAAACAAGAAAAAAATTTTAATATCATGTTTGCATGCAGATCAGAGATAAAAATTCTGATAAGATACAAGAAAATGGTGACCAAAAAAAAAATATCAGCACAAATCATTAAGAGAAATTTCTTTTGAATTGAAGACTCTCAAATGACTGAGCAACCGAAACATTTCAATTTGGGGAGAACTTTAGGGTGCCACGTAGATAGATAGATGTGTGAAAGAGCCAGTCTTTGAAAGTTAACATTTTAAGTTAAATTCATAAGCATTTGCTTAAATTTGAATAGAATATCATTTTCTCTCATAGCTCTACAGGGTGGTCCAGATCTAATTATGTAGATCCAGATAGTCTGGCTGACTTTGATATATGCGGGGACGATTCCAGTTTGGCGCAAACACGATTCTTCACGTCGTCAGTTCGCACACTTCTCGATGGTCCAGGATTTTCCAGGTGATTTTCTACGTAATAAACTTAAGTTATAGCATAATGAAAATTGCAGAATTAGATCTGGACCACCCTATAGATTACGGTGTAGCCTTTACCCCCTGTAGTTCGGGTGAAAGAGAACCTTCTTGGCTACACCTGTAACACAGAGTGTTAATGAAGTCCGTTTTGTAAATCGGCTCATTGTTATCATGGACTGTTCGACCCATTTGCAGTTTGTAAATAGGTAGGCATACTGTTTTCTGACCGTTTAGAAACGGTTCGACTGTGTGAGCAAACTCAGAGAAATGAAACAAAGTCAAAGTCTTAAACAGAATTTTCTTTTAACAAGGACGTTTCTCTACTTTGCAATACTAACTTTTTTTGTGTTGACTGTTTGGCATCGTCCTTTTACCAAAAACTCGCAGGCAGGCAGGTGTCTCCTCCCAGATCTGGACCAAGGCATCACTGAGCTCATGGACAGTCTGAGGTGTCAGATGGACCGATACAATGTCCCACCCATAAGGTGTTCTATTGGATTGCGGTCAGGCGAGTGAGCGTTCAGTCAACGGTATAAATTCCTGCATCCTCTCGCCACATGAGGCCGGTCATTGTCGTGCATCAGGAAGAACCCAGGAGCCACTACACCAGCATAGGGTGTGACAATGGGTCCAAGGATTTTATCCCGATACCTATTAGGCAGTCAAGGTGCCGTTGTCTAGCCTGTAGAGGTCTGCGAGACCCTCCATGGATATGCCTCCTCAGACTGACCATCACTGACCCACCACCAAACCGGTCATACTGAACGATGTGACAGACAGCATAACGTGCTCCACGGCTTCTGCAGAGCCTTTCACGTCTGTCACATGTGTTCAGGGTGAACCTGCTCTCATCTGTGAAAAGCACAGGGCGCTAATTCTGGTATCTATGGGAAATGCCAATCGAGCTCCATGGTGTCCACTAGAGGACACTGGGCCCTCAAGCCACCCTCATGAGGTCTGTTTCTGATTCTTTGGTCAGAGACATTCACAACAGTGGCCTGCTGGAGATCATTTTGTAGGCTCTAGCAGTGCTCATCCTGTTCCTCATTGCCCAAAGGAGTAGACACCGATGGGTCCTGCTGATGGGTTAAGGACCTTCTATGAGGGGCCGGCCCTGTCCAGTTCTCCTGCCTGTTTGTCTGCTGGAATCTCCTCCATGCCCTTGAGACTGTGCTGAGAGACACAGAAAACCTTCTGGCAATGACATGTATTGATGTGCCTGCCATCCAGGAGAAGTTGGCCTACCTATGGGAACTCTGTAGGGTCCAGGTATGGCCTCATGCTACCAGTAGTGACACTGACCATAGACAAATGCAAATGAGTGACAAAACAGATGTTCATAATGGCCCTCAGTTTTATTTTCATTCTCTCCTTCACTACTACCTCCAGGGGGTCCACAGTGCGTCTTTATAACTGATCTTGCCCTTTTAATTAGGGGTCCTCTCTTAAAGTGATGTCACCTGGCCACCACAGAGCTGTACAAGATGTGAAGGATGTCACTTCCCCCAATAAGAAATGCGATCTTCCAAAGAAAAAGAGTCTGCTCTGTCCTTTCTTCTCTAGCTTTTCTGTGTTCCTAGACCAGTCCTACCTGTCATTGATGTGGAGCCCCTAAAACCCCCCCACAAGTAATGGCAGGAGTGTACCATCTCTTAACCCACTCATTGAACTGGGACCAGGCATAGAGTTTCTTTGGTGCAGCCCAAGTCAATGAGCATTTCCTCGTTTTTGCTGATGTTAAGATGCAGCCACTTTCCAAAGTTCTCCCCCTGACTCCTCTCCACAGTCTCGTCCCCCTAATCAATACTAGCGCTTGAAATTTCTGGAAGCACCTTTAGAACAGGCTTTTGTTTTGCAGATTTTGAGGATATGACTGGGTCACAGACATGTGGATCACGCAAGTACAGAATTAGGCACCTCTGGCTTCTGTGACACCACAATCTTGGTTATCTCCATTCTGCATGAAGACAAAAGATTGAAATTTTTTCTCGGTAATCACTGTGAAGTACATAGGATAAGAAACATCAAAATAAGCGGAATCTTCCTTTAAAATGGGGCTTAGGGCCCAATCCTTAGTCAGGATTGCTTCCCTTGCTTAACAGAAACTGATCGGCACGGACTACAACACGACGCAGAAAAGATGGTGGCAGACACACAAAGAGTGAGATCAGCGGATGCCGCCATTAAGAGCTCGGCTAACAGTAGGGTAGAAAGGGTCTCTGCGACCGACTAATGGGGATCTCCTACTAGCTCAAACTATA
Organism: Polypterus senegalus; assembly: GCF_016835505.1. Lineage (NCBI taxonomy): Eukaryota > Metazoa > Chordata > Cladistia > Polypteriformes > Polypteridae > Polypterus > Polypterus senegalus. The sequence continues at coordinate 71,216,121 of NC_053165.1, forward strand.
AGTGGTCCATTTCTAACACAGACATTGCGGGTTTGCGACTGACCATCACAGGGCAAATACTTGAGCTGAGGCGCTTCAGGGTGAGAGTCAATGGAGGCTCTGATGGGGGCGCTTGAGAGACTGAGCAAGGAGTCCGAGTGTCCGGGCTTGTGAGGGTCCTGATAAACACGAACACCCAGGCCTTAAGTGAGCTCTTGGGCACGGCCTTTAGCAGTCTGTCTGCAGGGAGAGTGTCGGTCTACTGACCTCGGCAGTGACATTCGTGACTCTTCCTATGAAGTCAGTGGACGGATTGGGAGAGCAGGGGGGTCATGAGGTCACTTTAAGGGGGTGTGTGGCACTCCTGATATCTCAGCAAAAGGACGAAGGTCCAAGTCTTCAGTGTCCTGGTGCTCCCTATTTGTTAGACATGGACACTATCCAGTGACCTGAGATGAAGACTGGACTCCTGTGTCTCTTTGGAGAATCCTTGGGTACCGCTGGTTTGACTTTGTGTTGCTCATGGAGTCCAAATGACCTGCATTGTGAGGGAGCGCCAGTTCCGGCACTACAGCCATGTGCCACCATTACCTTAGGGTGATCTGGCTCACAGGACCAAACCAAGGGGGCGCCTACATAACACCTGGCTGCAGCAGGTAGAGGGTCATTTCCAGGGGGTGGGATTGGAGCGCGTGTCTACCTAGTTACCAACCAAGACCCCGACTTGTTTCTTCATGTGGTGGGTGCGGCAACTCGCTGTACCAGTGTATGCTCCCCAAACTGATTTGAGGGTGAGAGTCCATGAAAATTCGTATTATATAAAAAACATTCTAGAAAGCTGATTCTGTTCATCCTGCGGTGGGTTGGCACCCTGCCCAGGATTGGTTCCTGCCTTGCACCCGGTGTTGGCTGGGATTGGCTCCAGCAGACCCCCGTGACCCTGAGTCAGCAGGTTGGAAAATGGATGGATTCTGTTCATCCGGACATAGTTTTTTTTCACCCAATACGTTTCATCACTCATCCAAGTGACTCATGGCCATTGATCAATGGACTATTTGCATATCATTGATCACACGGCCCGTTGTCAGCCAATGGTGCTAGTTCGGTCATTGGGCCAAGGTGCAGTTTATAAGGTTGGAGAAACCTGCAGTCAACTGAGACTGAGGAAGTCACTTGGATGAGTGATGAAACATATATTTTTTTAAACTATGTCCAGATGAACAGAATCAACTTTCTACAATTTCCTTACCTGGATTATTGAGCATACATCGAGACATATAAAAACCAAACTTTATGTGGACTATTCCTTTAACTGTTATTATGGGGCACAAATGTAGTCTTATAACTTACTGGATTCCCAAAAGCAAAAGCTTTGTTCAAAACTCATGTCAAACCTCTTATCTTTAATCCTGAAACAAGTGGGAAGAAGTGCACAAGCGTAAGGAGGGGTTGAAGAGTGTGCAAAATGGCGGGACCGGGCTTAAAATTCTGCTGTTGTCTATAAACGTGCACAAGAATGCCAGGGGTCAGTTAGGTTTCCATGAACAAACTGCAAGGTCCTCTTAAGGGACATTTAATTTATACAAATTAGTATAGCTAGGGAGAAAGGGTCTAGCGGCAGTTCTCCGATTCAAGAGCTCGGCCCCACAGCAAACCGGACTGCTCGTTTACATCACATGGTTTATACGTGCCAGTTGTATTAGTTGCCACGGCCATCGTTATTATTCACGAGAAGGGTAACCCTTCTCACCACCCTCATCTTAATCATAATATAAGGAATACGAATCACATGGTACGCCTTCAAACTGGGTGGGCTGGTAAAGATACGAATCAAGTCGTGTAACATCAATGACATTTAAAGAAAACGACACTAAACTTCCTCTAGCATTAGATCGGTACTAAACATTTTCACTTGGCTATCAATACCAACTTTACCAGTACCAAAACAGATAACTCGGCCCCCCGCACCCGGGTCTCACTCCAGCCACCCTGGCATAATCGCACGCCTCGCCAGCTCAGTTCAAGCGACGGCTCCCCTTTGGAGAGCGTTGAGGAGGCGATATTTGTCCCCCGTGGAGACTCCAGCAAACTCACAAAGTGCAAGAATGAAGAGCTGTGCAGATTTTTGAAAACTACAGTTTACTTCTAACACAAAAAAAACAAACTGTTGGTACCGTACCATTTTAAAGAACACGTTTTGGTCATTTTGCAGTACCAGAACACTAGACAGGCCTAATATTATTGCTGCAAAATGAGTTCTGGAGCTGGAGCCCACTTGACTAAAACACCACCACCAAATGATGTGGTGCAGGAGGCACAGCCAGCTGCAGACAGACATTGTCAGGTCACAATCGCTGTCACCTCCTTCGACTCTGGCAGCCTGTTGAGATTTGCAGAATGAACTGAAGATCACTTTGGCAGTCCCTTCTGGTTTAAATGACCCATCGCGTGTCCAGATCACCACCGGTGGGGCCTTCTTGCCACTAAGAAAAGATGGACGGGGCGAATCTTGCATCACATTCATAAGTATGAGGCTAGCATTACTATAGCTCTTCGATAATTGGTGGGACGATTTAACAACCTTAATGAACTTTTAAAAGTAAAAGCTCAAATTCAGGCTCTTATAGTTCGGGTTGAGCTTCATGAAACGCACACGCTGTTCCGCAACTCTCCCTCTTCCAACGCGGTTTGGGGGTGGGCCTGCCATAGTTGTGGCCAAAAATGAACGCCACGATTAACGGGTCGCCTGTTTGACAGGTCCCTGCAGTCCACGGCTCGTGTTGACATTGCGACCGCCTGTCCACTTAACCGACCCCCCCTGCATAGGAGTGCGTTTAAACGGACGGACCGGCGGTGCCTGTCGCAGTTTGCCGTCCCGCAGGAGTACCCGCAATAGAAAACACATAACGACAGACAAGCCGGAGAGGAGAAGGGGAGGCACAGATCGGCTGCGGTCCGCTGGCAAAGGCCTGACGGCCCCGAACTAGGCCGCTCCGTGCACACCTCCAAATCGAATGTCGCCACACACGCCAGCCTGCCCGTCCCTCTCTCCCTCACCGTCACCCTCGCCGCCGCCCCTCCGCTTCACACCAGCTCGTCGCTAAAATTGATAAAACGTAGCGGGGACAACAAAAGGCAAAAGGTATGAAAAGGCAAGAATACTGACCTGGCGAGGCTCTGTCGCCCACCGCTCCCTCCTGCTCCTGAGGCCGCAGAAGGACCGCCGCTGCCGCCGGGTTTTCGGGTGCCGCCGGCCTGCTTCATTGACATGCTACTCCCATAAACAACTTGAATTGGATGCTTTGCTTTTGTTTGGGATTCACGGGCCGAAACGTCTGCTTTAAAACTAAAAAAAAACTGTTTCCTTCTTCGGAAAATAATAAGACTAATAATAAGAGCTCGAGTGTCCTTTTAATGTGTAGTAAAGCCGACAACCTCCGACACTACGTCAGACTCGCCAATCGCAGCTTTTGCTCGCACGCTCGCCTCTTTACGATTTTTTTTCCCCCGAACTCTCTTGAGTTTCTTTTCTCCGTTGCTATTCGGCTAAAAGACCAAAACAGTCTGAAAGGAGACAAAAAAATCGCGGAAGGATATCACCAAGGCACAACGTTGCGTCCCCCTCGCTAATTGCTATTTTCTCGCCGTGACACTTCTTGACAGCCCCCGATTAAAGGTGCGAGGGTTCCCGCTTGGACGATCCCACCAATTCCTTCGAAAGATTCAGGTGAGCGACTCGTTTTTTTCCCAAATACCGGGGCGCAGGTTGGGCGGACTATTTACAGGAAGTCGGACGATCGCGCAACTGGCAGTGCTGAGAGCGACCACGTGAGCCGGCACAAGTATGCAGCCGCTACACGGAGGGAGCGAGCGAGCGAGCGGGTGGGCGCGCATTCACGAGCGAGCGGGTGGGCGCGCATTCACGAGCGCGCCTGCCTGTGCCCCCGTGCGCGGACCCGAGCCGACGCTCTGTGGCTGCGTTCGGGTCACAGGCGCGTTAAATCAGTTTTACAAGTTGACAAGGAGACGTCACACCGGCGTGAACAGCTCGAGCCATTTCTCTGCGCCGTAAGTGGCACTCTAGAATATATCTTATAAGTTTAATAAAGCAGCAGTTGCCTGTCTTATTGTACGTGTACGTGTGTATTTCTAATTGGCGTCCAGTCATAGGAGGATGCCTGCCATGACGGCTCCGAGTTCTTGGCGTTTAAGGACAAGTTCAAGCAGATTGATGGTCAGCAAATTCAAAGAGCTGTCACTGCCATTACAATAGCTTTGTCTAGGGTTGCCACCTTTAATGTGGAGAAATATGGGGTAACCCCCAAAGCCCATCCAGCCCTGGCATGACGCTATAATACATTTGGCTATACTTAAAAACAATACATGTGTGTGTGGCTGTGGTTCATCCATGAGGCTTTCTCACAGATCTGCTGGGGGGGTCCCACCTGAGGGTTTCTCAAAGGTCTGCTGGTGGGTTTTCTCATGGGTCTCTGTGGTGGCCTCCTCCATGAAGTTTTCACATGGGTCTGCTGGAGGTTTTCGTCTGGATTGTATAAAGTGTGATGTGTACAAAAATGCATAACAAATTGTGTTCTGAATCCGATCAACACAGAACACGTCTTTTACTTTCCAATTACAGTATAAGACAGTTCTGTAGGCAGGGTGGTGTACTGGTTACAGTTTTGGACTTCAAACCCAGAAGATGTGGATTCAAATCCCACCACTGACTCTGTGTGACCCTCAGCAAGTCACTTGGCCTGTCTGTGCTCCAAATGGAAAACTAAAAGAAATTGAACCAATTATATCAGAAATGTTGTAAGTCGTTTCTAGTACCCTGGGCCCTCATTTAGAAACCTTAGGTATGCACAAAAAGCAGGTCGAAATGTGAGCTCGCAATTTTCCCACACAAACTTCAGAATGTATACATGAAAACAAGGCAGGGGTGTTAATCATAAGAAGTGTTCGATTCTCAATGTAATCTGACACATTATGTTGATGTAGCAAGGGCATCATGCAAGAGCAAAGCTGCTTTTCCACACCATAAGGCATTCCGGTTTGCAGATTTGCCCCATGGTAAACTGCCAGGCTTGAACCCACAGTATGTGGTGCAGAAGTGTTGACCCAAAAGAAGCCAACATCCATCCATCAACCACAAATATCCCACCTCTGAACACTGTGAGTGGTGTGCTTCCTAGTGACGTCTGCCGATTTCCCTCTGGGTCAGCCCCCGCCGTCTTCTGCTCAGCCTTGCCACTACACTCCACCCATCCACGTTGCAAATAACAGCCTTGTCGCCAATCGAATTGCTGTGGAATCACCCAACACAAAGCATTCTCAGTGCACTGCCAGTGGTCCGCCACAACCAGCAAAGTCTGGTTCAGAAGGTGGTCTCTTTGCAGTGTGAGCTAACAGGAGAAACGCCAAGACCCTTTCTGAACACTGCAAGCAGAGCACTTCTGGGGGTCATCAGCTGAACCCTCTCACTCTCAGCCCACACTTTTACTGCAAAACATCAAGACTACAGAATGTATGGCTGTGTCCAAGAATGAAGAAGCGGCTATCTGCGACATCCTAGTTACTACTGAGGAGGTCAGACTACTTGGAACTTCTCATGCAAAGTCTGATTATGAAATCCAATAGAGGACAACAATGCCCTCATAAGCAGAGGAAGGTTCTCAAGTGCCGTGTCTACCCTGTTCCCTCGTATGGGTCAGATTGCTGGACAATTTCACCAACTATGGGTAAGGGAATTGAATCAGTGGAGTTGTGCTTCCTGAGGAGAATTACAAAAGTCAGCTGTCCCCACCAGTGAGGAAGTTCTGCTCAAGTCTGGCTGCAGAAGAAGGTTCCTGCTGACAGTCACACAGAGACAGACAGAGTTTTTCTGTCCCATGATGAGAAATGGTAAATCTGGTAGGTTACAGGAAAAGTTGAAGAAAGAAGAGATCACGGAAAAGGGAGAGGCTTACGTTCATGAAGAGTCTTTCTGACTGGATGAGAATGGAGAGTTTGAAGATCATTTGGGAGTGAGGTATGGAAGGTCATGGTTGCTGATGTCCTGTTTTGGATATGGAATCTACAGAGAGAGACAGACCTGTCTAAGAAAAAACATAAATCTCATGTTCTCAAGCCGAATGGAAACAAAGTTCACGATGGTGTGCAACGGCAACCGATGATGTACAACGGAAAACGATGAGAAGAACTGCCGTGGAAAAAAAGATCCTGCGTTACCCGAGTCATATATTCCACATGTCAGTTATCCAGGTGTACGTTCAAAACATGTAAAACACGGGCATTTTCTTTTTTACAAAAAATGTGGCCAAACTAACTGTTACTTGTCACTTGACAAGTCATAGAATACATTTTAAAAATATTGGATATCTCTTTCCTCACGTGTCCCCTCAGCCTACGTCCTCCTTGGTATCCTTGCCTTGACCGGCACGTCCTCTCTCGATCGCGTTCCTGTAACGCTTGCTTCTCAGACTCTGTCATTTTGTGGCATGCCACTCGCCTCCTTTCTGCTTTTTGACTATCTCCATTAGTAGATGGCCCCCATTACCCGTTGCGAAAACGTCATTCATCTTCTTGTGAATACTTCACCATGTCTGAGGACAACGTTCAGCATTCCTACTATGTCTTTCCTTGGTATCCTTATATGTCTCACCTTGTCTTGGCTGCCACTTCCTCTTTCGATTGCGTTCCCGTAAAGCCCAATGCTCAGAATCTGTCATTTCATGGTGTCTTGCAATCCTATCTGTTTTTTGACTACCACCAATGGTAGATGGGAGCCCATTACTTTCTGTGAAAGCATTATTCATAATCTTGCAACAGCTTCACCATGTTTGAGGGCGACTCTCAGTGTTCCTCCCAACACGTTTCCTAAGTATTATTGTGCGTCTGAACCTCTCTCGACTGATGTTCTTTCTCTAATGCGTGTTCCCATAAAGCCTGCTTTGATATACAAGCTTTGATATACGAGTGCTTTGGATTACAAGCATGTTCCCACAACAAATTACACTCGCAAACCGAGGTTCCACTGTATAGAAAACATTATATAAGTCATATAATATATATGTAATAAAAACTTAGAGACCCATTCAATTTTATATATACAGTGATCCCTCGCTATATCTCGCTTCGACTTTCGCGGCTTCACTCCATCGCGGATTTAAAATGTAAGCATATCTAAATATATATCACAGATTTTTCACTGGTTCGTGGAATGGGTGTTTTAATTTATGGCACATGCTTCCTCAGTTTGTCTGCCCAGTTGATTTCATACAAGGGATGCTATTGGCGGATAGCTTAGAAGCTACCCAATCAGAGCATGTATTACATATTAAATAAAACTCCTCAATGATATACGATATGCTTCCCTCGAGGTGCTTGACTGTTTGCTTTTCTCTGTCTCTCTCACTCTCTCTGCCTGACGGAGGGGCTGTTTGCCTAGAGGATACGGACACTCCTCTAAAAAATGCCGCTTTATCTCGGTGCTTCAGCATACTTCAAAGCCCAAAAGCACGTATTGATTTTTTGATTGTTTGCTTTTCTCTCGCTCTCTCTGATATTCTCTGCTCCTGACACGCATTCTTTGAAGAGGATGATATGTTTGCATTCTGTTAATTGTGAGAAAGAACTGCCATCTCTGTCTTGTCATGGAGCACAGTTTAAACTTTTGACTAAAGGGTGTTATTTCATGTCTAGAGGGCTCTAATAATGTTAACAGTGTGGGAGAGTTTCTAAGGGCTTCAAATATATAATAACCATACAAACATAGGGTTTCTACTTCGCGGATTTTTATCTATCGCGGGGGGTTCTGGAACGCAACCCCCGTGATCGAGAAGGGATTACTGTATTGATTATATGCGGAGACAGACACACACACAGACCCTTTAACTAAAGATGCAGAGGCCCAGCTATAATTTTGTGATGGATGATAAAACTTCGGGTCTACAAAGCCTGGTGAACTATATGGTGATGTACATTATCAATGTATGCAAAAGAAATGAGAGGAAAAAAATGTATTTTACAAAAATGAAGTCCTTTAGCATCACCCTAAGATTTCTCCATCTAAAAGAAAAAAAAATGAAGACAACTGTAGCCACGAGCCTCTTAAATCCTAACAGCAGACTTAACAGGACTACTACCTTAAATACGACAGTTTTAGCCTTTTTAGTCCTACACGATAACCCTCCTCTCTCTCGTCTCCCTCACACCAGCCAGCCACGATTCTTTTCAAAGGTCAAGTGCAGGTTCATTTGTTTGATGTATTTTTACTTTATATTTTGTATTGACTGCGGTGGTCTGGCGCCCTGCTCGGGATGTTTCCTGCCTTGCGCCCTGTGTTGGCTGGGACTGGCTCCAGCAGACCCCCCGTGACCCTGTAGTTAGGATATACCGGGTTGCATAATGGATGGATGGAAGGAAACAGTAAAGAGTTGCAGCACCATAGTGACCTCCGCGTATAATTGGCCAACTGAAAAAGCGACAACTAAATAAGTATTCAGTCCTTGCAGACGTGAGTCAATATTCGACTGGCTCCAAGATACCGGCGGGGCCATTTTTCCCCTCGGGAGAACTGGTAGAGATGGATTTCTGGTGATCAGGGGGTGGTATAGCGGATCTACAGCTCAAATTGAAAAGACCAGTTTTAACAGATAATCGCTGCACTCACGGCTTAGAGGGGGCCTGGTAGTGTGGCTGGAGCGGCTCCTGGGAGCTTCATGATGCGGGCGTAATTGTTGCTGGGAGTTGCTAATCGTCACACCTGATCCACGTCCCCGTAATATATAGTAGAATCGTGAGGCAGATAGGGGAGTCAGAAAAAAAGGAAAGAACGGGAATGGAGGTTAAGAGAAAAGAAGGCAGCAGGCTACCAGACCAGAATAGGGGGGGCTGCATTTGCTGGTAGGGCAACTCCCCTGTTGCGGGGCCCGTATAGTAGAAAGTAGAAAGTACTGGAGTTTTAAGACAAGACTGCTTCCAGCCATTATCATTTTAACCTCATTTTAAAAGGATGTATTTATTGGATTTTAACCTCCACAGTTCACCTGTTTTGACAGATTATTTATTTAAGAACTATTTGAGACACTGCACTTATTTATTTGGACACTGATTTTGGTTTTGTTTTCAATAAAAGCACTTTTTGCACCATCCCCTTGCTTCGTTGTTGGCGTCTTTACTGTCTAGCTCATCGGTGACATTACCAACGGTCTCGGGTTCGAGAGCTCCCCAGAAGCCTAGATGGGAGCATGGAGCAGAACCCGCACCATCACACAGGGAACCCAAAGTAACGTCAATAGGGATGCAACTGTCAATCACTGCTTTTGCAGAAGCTCAGTAAATTCTGTAATATGCAACAGCAGGACGTCCCCTGGTTTTCGAAGTCTGCTATGGACACCACAGTCACATTCTTGACAGCAAAAAAAAAAAAAATCAGTCGGGCATAGATGGAAAAAGTGGAAATCGAGAGAATTGGGTAAGCAAACAAAGGTTTTCAAAATCAAAAGGTTTCAAGAATCCGTAAACTCAAATACGGGAGTGAGCGACATTCAGTCTTTTATCCCATGGTGTCGAAAACAAGGTGTCATGACCTCCGAGTGGGAATATAAAATGGCACTGCCCGGTATTCAGCAAACAGGGTGGTGAAAACAGCCCAAATACATTATGAAATCAAAATATATACATGTAATAAAAAAACATATCAAAAATGGATTCCTTAACTAGAGTTACTTGAGTGCCAGACCCTCTTGTCTTCCGCCCAGCAGGCTTTGTAACAGTCGGATGTGTGAATGATATTTATGCACCAACACTTCATGCTCTGTCAGCACACTTGATTCTCCATAGGTGTTCCTAATGGTCTTTGTAATGACGTGATATCATCACGACTGACCCCTCACGCCTGCTGCTGCTCAAAACGAAGTGTGTACGTCAGTGCGATCGAATGAGACCTGAAGACTGAAACTTTACGTCCTCCATTGTCCTCTCATACCTACTCCGGTAACCAGCAATCCTATCCTTGGGTCAAGAAACCCCAAAAACAAATGTGGGGAAAGAACTTAAGAAGACGCAAAACAAAAATTCTGACCATACAGAATATGCAGCCTTGACGGAAGTGAAATGGCAGGCGGTGACGTCACTTGTGTTGGCATGTCCTTCACGTGTCCACCCATCCCTTTAATATTTTTGTCCGAGTTGTGCAATTCCTACCAAATACTGCATGAGGCAGTATTTAACTCAACACCAGTCTACTACAACCACACATCCCAACAGACTCTAGCTGCAGACCCCTGGAGCTCCGCTCCATTGGGGAGGTTGTCGCTGTCAGTGATAACACCTGGTTACATGGTGGTTAAGATTAGGGTCGTCTGAGTCAAGTCAAGTTAACCAAGTGACAAAAACCTGCCATCCGATTGGCTGTCCAACAAAGCTACTAGAGTCACAGAGGCCTGCAGCTGGACCCGTCTCGGACGTCTGTCTACAAAAGGTGTGGAATGAGTTTGGGTGGTATAAGCAAAAGCTACCCCACTGCACGGAGAACATGAGAAACTCCTCTAGCCAGGAACCGAATCGGAGTTCAGGAAACATGAGATGGCCACTCTCTCCAGTGCCTTTCCTGTGACCTCTTATTTTCCTTTTTGAACCTGTGCCTGGTCCTCACCTGTCCTGTTCCTGCCCAACTATGTCCGAGTTGTACTTCCTTCTCACGTGTCGTTCCCTAGTGATTTTATCTGCAATGCATTCATTTTTTTTTTTTTTTTCCTTTGCTCGGCACATTTCGTTTGACGACGCCGGCTCCCTTTTTTTTCCCCCTCTGATTATCCTGCATTTTGCTGCAGATCTGACGTCACGGGCTGCTGTACACGTTAGGGAGGTGGCATCCCTTCTGCCGGGTTTTGTGAGAAGCTCAATCTCGTCGTTGTTTACTTTGATTAGATCTTCAGGTTCATTTTTTTTTCCATGGAAGTGCTACAATGAATTGGGGGTATTGGCAGTTAAATAAGAATAAATTGAAATGCCACCATTCTACGGGGTAGCTGGACCTTGAGCTCTTACTCTATGTGTGACCCTGAGATTCTGCCAAGTACACCAGTCCCAACGACGAGAACCAAAAAGGGTGGCGAACGTGAAAAATGACAACCAGTGAACGAAACGATCCAAAGAATTTCATAACTCTTTAAACCAAAAAAAAAAAGGGATCTTCAAAACCCCCTAAACTGACTGTTTGATCTCAAGATTTCATGAGGAAAAAGAATGAAATACAGAAACCAAAAAATAACTTCAACATCTGGTTAGTGAATTGCATTTGATGACAGGTCAGTTGAACTTTTCCAACATGCCACAGTTCAGAACTCGTCTGATCCTTTCCTTATTTAAAAAGGCCTCACTGTCTTGTTCGGAGTGAACGCAATGTGGCCACAAGGGGGCGTACCACTGAGCCCCAAACCTCACATACAATTTCACCCAACACAGTTCCTGGTTCAAATAAAAAAACTCTATTCGTCATCACCACCTACCAAGTGAGCACAACCAACGTTAACACAGTAGTAGAGCAATTAAACGCTCCTTTCTCTCCTTTCATGTGTTGCCCGACTCTATCTCAGGTGTGGCGGCGGACTCCTTTTAAGGAAGACTCGTGATTGTTTCAGGTGTTACTAACAATCCTGGGACTGGCCAAGACTAACACTGTCACCCACCCTGCATAACATCACCCAGCCAATCTATTATTATTTTTTTTTGTCCCCAGCCAGGACGAGGTTTGCAAGGTGTCCCTGCCAGGTTGTGTCTCCACTTCTATTATAGTCTCAAGGCCAGGCAAATCATCCTCAGTCCTGGTGGGGATGACCATCCTTCCTGCATGGCACTTACAACAGTCTGCATGCTATAGAAACAGAGTTTCGGACACGGGTCTGCCTATTTAGAGGAGAAGGTGTACCTACAAGAGTAGCCGTTGAATGTCAACACTAACATTGATCACTTCAAGTCTGTTTTAGACCCTTCATAAACCTGAAAGTCACCACCGTATTTCCCAAATTGAGGTCTACCTTAGATCCTTTAATAAACCTGAGATACAAGAGCATATTGCCCACTTAAGGCTTTTTTACTATGTTGTCAAACTGAACTAATCCAAGAATCAATACCATTTTGACCACTTAAGGCCTATCCCTGACCCTGGAGAGTCACCACCTTATTGTCCACTTGTCAAACCCAAGAATCTAAATCATACTGCCCACTCGGGGCTTATCTTAGACCCTTGATAAACCCGAGAGACACCACTATATCGCCCATCAAAGGTCTATCCGAGATCCTCAATAAACCTGACACTCACTACTATATTGCCCACATTATACACTAGAGAGTCACCAGCATATTACCCACATGAGGCTTATCTTAGATCCTTCATAAATACGAGACACACCACCAAGCTAAGGCCTATCTTGTATTTTCCACTTGACAAACCAAAGAGTCAACACCATAATGCACCACTTGAGACCTACCTTAGATCTTTGGAAAAGCTCAATAAACACCACCATATTGCTCACTCAAGGCCGATCTTATATTGTCCACCTGACAAACCAGAGTCAACACCATATTGCCCACTCAAGGCCTATCTTAAACCCCCGATATACCCGAGAGCCACAACCATCATGGAGTCTGCTCTTTTATAGAGTGAGGGAGGAATGGAGATTTCAGACAATTTCAGGCCAAGTGCCCCCTGTACTGAAGAGCAAGTAACATCCAGGAAATGTGAAACAGTAGTTATCCTTCTATCTGATCGCTGCTCAGCTTTTGGGGGAGCCATACCTATTACCCCCCTGTAAATTTTGTGTAACCCCTTCTCCTATTTGAGAATTTGCTTCTGGGATGCCCTCACACCAGCCACCCTTGCCACCACCACAGACACAGTTTACCAACACATAACGGCCTCCACCAAACACAGTGATGAGGCTCTCCCTTCAAATTCCTCTCCATTCCCAGCGTCCCTGTGGTGGCGACGCACTCCCACTGCCCTTTTCTTTCTTGGAACTCTTAAGCAGCCGAGCAGCCTGTGACACGGCACAACAAACGTCAAAGACATGTTACTCTAATTTAAGGAGGGGGACAAAAAGAACAAATGAACACTTTGTCTGTCCAACAGAACGGGCTCTATGAACACCGGGCGCTGATAGCACCAGACACAAAGTGGCAACTTGCTTATTCGCAGAAGATTCATAAATCACATCCTTGAGTTCATTAAAAAAAATATATATATATATACATTTTTTTTCCCAGCTGTTTTGTAACCTTTCTTTGCAAAACTACAAACAGGACGCCCCCTCAGTAACAAATAATAAAGTAAGGTTAGGTGACCAGGAGGACAGAAAAAACAAAACAAAAAAAAAATCAACAGGGCTGGAGAAAAAAAAAGCAAAATCTGCAGGGGTTCCGAGGCCACAAGAGTACCGTACAAGCCCTCACTGTACCGTATATACTCACGTATAAGTTGGGTCATGAAACCCAAAAAATCGATCATAAAATCAGACCCTGACTTATTCGCTGTTCAAAAATACATTTTATTTATTTTTTTTTTCCATCTTCTTACCTCCTCCAGTCTCACATCAGTTTTTCAGACGCATCGAACTTTGTTTCAGCAGCGCAGATACAGATTTCTTTCACCACTTAAACACATTTTTATTTAAAACCAGCTTCATATTTTCTTCTGATCAAACGCTCCATTGTAGACAAGGAATGCTCTTATTATAAAGGTACAAGAGGGTGTGAGATACAAAAAACACAAATCAGTACAAACGTTGCTTCGGAATAGTTCAGGTGTTACCGTGTGATCAAGTAGGCACAATACATAGAAAAAAAAAGGCAGTGTGCTCTGTAATTAGTCCCTCAGGTGGGTGTTAGCATATCGTAATCTCTTGGACCAATAGCGTGACTTTTCCACATTCGACTTATATGACTGACATTATAAAATACAAGAAAGTATACGATAAAATCAAGCCCCGAATTATCTGCAGGAGAACTTAAATGCAAGTATATACGATAGTAACACTCACAATAAAAGACTCCAGTACTAACTCACTAAACCACTGCTGGGTCTGACTGAGTTTATAAAGCCAGAGGGAGAAGCCAGCAGGGGTCTTGTCAGTGTGGCCCCACCTCCTGAGGCTCCAAATACAAAGTACAGGGAGTAGCAACACATTATAATGGCAGACAAAACAAAAATAACAAATAAAAAGAAAAAAAAAACCCTTAAAATTAACAAAAGTTACATTGAACAATGAAACACCAAATAAACACAAGCCAGGGAACAAACCTTGCTTTTAAAATGACACATAGCAGCAGCAGGGCAAATCATGAGAAACAAGGCCTGGTAGAATCTATCCAACCACCCACCCATTAAATTACTGAACCCATATATTCCTCTATATAGGTACACAGGGAGGAAGGAAACCATTTGAGCACACTGGCCACAAAGAAGAACCAGCTGTGGATAAAACAGGACAAGGCACATCACCAAGGCAAGGAAGGCCACTCCACTGCAATGGAAACCCCCTCCAAATACATGAAATACTTGCAAATAAGAATTCAAGCAACACCCACTCAAAAACAATGCTCAAGGAGTAGTAGTAGGCATGGCACCACCCTACTATGCCAACTCAGAATGGGATGCCACCTGCTGTCGCCCTGCAAGAAATTCACTTGGGGTGTATCGCCCACTACACATCCACCCTGACAGGTATTAGTGGTGGGATTGGCAACATCACTTGTTGGTTCAGACAGCACCTGTTTTGAATAAGTTGAGCTGTCATCCAGCTGCCAACGAGACCTCTGATCTTGGCAAGTGGTTGCATCATGTGCAGCCACAAAATCTAAACTAAAACACACTAACATGGGGGCTACCAGTGACACCAGAATACCCAAAGGAATCCCACATGAACACAGCAGAACTTGAGTCAGAATCACACTCTTTTTCCTGGTGCACTAACACGATGTCTCCCTTAAATACTGCAAGGAGGTGTTGCACAAAAAATGCTGTGGGGCCCTGATTCCCCCAGAGAATGAGTTCAGCTGATGTTCCCACAAAGCCCAAAGCTCACCCATCAGTCCACAATGTAAGGAGACCACTTCTGAGGCAGATGTGAGGGGTTTGCCGCTGACCCACTGGCAGTTCACTACTATGCAGATCTACAAACGGAGGCACTTTGTGGTGCTTGGCAACGAGGATGGGATTTGCACTCTGGACGG
Organism: Polypterus senegalus; assembly: GCF_016835505.1. NCBI lineage: Eukaryota > Metazoa > Chordata > Cladistia > Polypteriformes > Polypteridae > Polypterus > Polypterus senegalus. Next base: position 71,231,337 of record NC_053165.1, read on the forward strand.
GTGGAGTGTAGTGGAGTGTTGTGGTGACACTACACAGAAAAGGTGGGGTTGGACAAATCGAAATCCACTGGCATCAATAGGAAGCGCACCGCTCACAGAGTTTTTGAATTGGTCACAATTCACAGACAACACATTCTTACCACCTGCCCAAAATTCTGGGAATCTTCCACATGCTGACCAGATGAGACTTGGACTCTAGAAGACCTCGGAAGGTGTCCTGTGGTCTCTGGCACCAGATGTTAAGTGCAGATCCACTATTTTTCGGTCAGTTGTGAGGAACCTGAATGTGTATTAAATACAGAGCAGACATCAGCACAAGTGTGGCCAGGGGTTCAAACACCAGAGTCTTCACCGCCATTAAGTAAAACACCTCTCCTTTTATTGCGTAACATTCTACAAATGAACAAACAGCACACATTTGTCAGAGAGATTGTCGTGACGCGACGTCAACATAAAGCTAAAGCAGTCGTCTCAAAAACATAATTGAACCCGTGAAGCACAAAATGTGCACATTTATGAGGAGGAAGAAGATTGAAATAAATAAATTAAATTAAAGGATGCCATATTCACATTCTGGAAGAAACCTCAAACTGGGAAAACAACTTTTTATTTTCTCTCAACACCTTCCACATAGAGAGCCCAGGCTCCAAACACCTTACCTTTCACACAAATGGCAGGAACTGAAATGTGAAATCTTGTGCTCCCCAGTCCAATTCCTCCACCATCTTGTCTCCCCTGAGCACAGAAGCTGACAAAGCTCGGTTCCGGGTATCGCTCTGCACTTGTAATGACTTTCTGCAATGTAGTGTCTAGCTCCAGGGTGGTACACCTTGGGTTTGACGCAGGCCAGTTGCCGTTATCGGTGGACTTTAAACTTTCCTCCCTCATCCGCATGATTTTGCAAGGAGTTTCTAAATTTTCACCCACATCCCAAAAGGGGGCGGGTTATTCTCCTTTGAAGGTGGGTATGTGGACGGGGTGTGCCTCGTGGTGGGCCACTGTCCTATCTGCCAGGTCATGCACTGACTCTGTGAGATCCTACAATGGTCACTGAGGAGATGAGATGTACCGCCATTAAACAGCTTCGTGGTGAGGCTCTCTGTAAAAGGTGCAACACAAAGTAAAGACTCGTCTGACCGGCTAGCATTATTTAAAGGCTTGGACAGCTGAGACGGTGAAGATTTCATTGGACAAAAACCCAAAACAAGCTGATGTGGAGGTGGACAGTGAAGGGCAGAGCTTCAAAATGTCCTAGGACAGACCGCAGGCTGTTACTGGGAACAGAGGTGTGCAAACACACAAACCACCATTAGTGCTGGACAGTTGTTTCCTTTACCTCATGTTAATTACACAAGAAACGATGAGTAGGCTGACTCCGTCGATACGTAATACTGTTCAGAAGCAGCATTTGTGAGCGTCAGACGGCACGCCGCAGCCGATGTGCAAATTTAGGTACTCACGCCCTTTGTGCCGAGGCTGGCAAGTCTGGGGCGATGCTATTTGGTAGAGGATGCCAAGCGGGTCACAGCTGACTTGTGCGTAAAGGCAGATTGAGGAGGAGAAGGAGGAGGACGAGCATCCTCTCACAGAAACTCATTTGCCCCTCTTCCCTCGTCCCTTCCGTGCGGACAGTTTGCTGTTGCCCCCCGGCGCGACCGAGGCAGACGAGGTGGCGACGGCAATGTTGATCTGGCCCTCTTGGATCTCTTGTCTGGTGTCGGCCGGCATCTGGTCGATCTGCTGCTGGGTCTGCAGGTAGAACATAACGTCCCGTAGCTCCTCCTGCAGCTCCATGATCTTTGTGTCCTTCTGCTCGCACATCTCACGTAAACGCCGCTCCTCCTCCTTCAGCCGCATCTGCAGCTGGCTCTGGTTTGCACGCAGACATTTGTTCATCTCTTGTTCTTCTCTCAGTTCCACACCCAGCTTGGCTACTTTGGCATTCAGTTGTGTACACCTTGAAAGAAATGAGAAACGTGTAAGGACGTTCTAGGTAGCACCATTTGCTAACGAATGTCAAATAAACCAGAAAACAAATTGTGTCAACCGAACACAAGAAGATCATGTTGAAAATCTGCATTTGCACACTGACACTTAATTCTGACAATGTACACAAGCATGGTAGAGATTAATAACAATTAAATTCATTGTTATGAAAAAATCAGTATCATTATGGTTTTCAAACTGAAATGCATTTAATATAGACAAATAAAGAAATTGAATCCATCTTTACATAAAATATCAAGGTCTGTCCGTCCATCTGTCACGTAAGCTCAGTAGCATAACCCATGCTTGTTTTCGGATCCACGGTGGCCATTGACAATGTTTGATTGATTTATTTATTTATATAGTTCTATGTGTTGTCACACATGCGCATTAGACAGTTGCCTTCTGGGCTCGATTTAGGTATGTAATGCCACTCCGAAACGAGGGCTGGGGGTGCTGCCGCTAACTCTGTTACCTGTTTCTTCCTCAACTCCACAGCTCCAAGATGACACCCACCGAGGGCAACTGACTCCTCCCTTTCCAGGCCAAATCCTATAGAACCAGGCATCCACAGAAGGAGGCATCTCGCTTTTGAGTCAAGCCACACCGAATGATGGGGCTTCACGAATAGACAAGACCCGCTCACTCGAGTGACACAGCTGAATTAAAGGGAAGGCTACAGCTTATGTTCAAGTTCCTTTTTATTTGTGGTTGCTTCTGCTAAAAGGATTAAAATGGGATGACCTGGTTGGTCCACAGTGCATAATGACCTAAAGAATAAGACAACTGGCACAAGCAGCAAAATTAGCTTTCTCCTTAGGGTGGACAGGCCAGGTGGTAAGGGAATGACTTGGGACCCCACAGTATGAGTTGGCAAGTATGTTTAGGGACAAGGGACGTAAGGGCCTCACTGCTACTACCGTTGCCCCTGTGGCCCAGCTTTGGATAAGCATTGGAAAATGAATGAATGCAAGGATCCGGTTGGTGGTCCAACATTTCTTTTGAAGCCAGGTTTTTTCTAATGTTTGACTACAGTGCTTTTGACGTAGTGGTCTGGGGTGCTGCTATGCCCCCTACTGGTCACAATCTATTTATTTACTTATTTTTTTATTTATTTACTGGAGTACTGTGCTGCTTCCACTTTGTTTGTTTTTCTTAAAACTTGACTGTTTGTGTCCTCATTTGCCCAGCTCATGACTAACTGATGGTTCTGGGTTCAACAGCTGGACACTATAAATGCCACAAGGGTTGGATGGGCATCCCTACCAGAGAAGGGGATGGTCCCTTACCCGAACAGGAGGCTCCAAGCAGACAGATCGGTGTCCTGACCAAACGAAAGGAAGGAACCAGGCCCGGAAGTGATGACTGAAGTGGCTGGATGGACAGCCCATCAGAAGATACTGCAGTAAATGTGTTATTACCCCAGAATGCAAGTTGGCAGCAGCCCTCCGTATTGGTGCCCATTTGGGGACCAAGAAGAAATGATGGGAGATGTAGTCTGGCAACACAGCCCTGCTGTGGGGGCACTGCAGGGAGACAAGCTCCCTAATAAGTGGGACTTCCATTTGACCTGGAAGTTCTTCCATCAGGCACCAGAAGTACTCCAGGCGAGTCGGAGCTGGGAGGACGTGGAGCAACACTCAAATGGAGGAAGGCAGTGCGGTGGTGAGGGATATTATGAGGAGAGGTATTGTGGGAAGAAACTACTTGTGCTTGTGTGACTTTGTGGAAGGACTTTATTTGAACCTGGAACTCTGTGTGTTCGTGTGTTGTGATGTGAGATTTTGCATACAAGTTAATAAATATTTTGTATGTCTTTATTTGTAACTTAGGCAAAGCAAATGTAATATTAGTGTTACATTAGTGAGAAGCATTCATGTTTACCTCCCCCCCCCCTTTAGGAATGGGTCTCTTTGTAATTTTACAACAGGATTGGGGGGGAAGCACCTCAAACCAGTTTGGTTAATATTTCTCTGCTGGAGTCTCTCAGTCAAACCCCACAAGAAAGCCTGGCTGCCTAACTGCCAACCTTTACCTTAACATATGGTTTGGAGGGTGGCAGATGTGAAGGTGTTCTATTCCCCCATTGGTCTGAAGTATGGCTGTTTCGAACTGGCTTGTATCAGAAGCCTTTAAGTACCATGACGCCCTATTGGCTCTAGGGGCTGGACAGAAAACCTATTAATTTGCTTGCTTTATCTCACTCTCTCACCAAACTGATGAAGGAGCATCTCACACACCATGAACTGAAAAGGACAACACAATGAAGAGCATAGCTTGGCAGCCATATTGAGACAGGCAAGCGACCTGTTATGAAGAAAGCTGACAACAAATGAGGACTTAAGAAGAGACATTTTAAATAGCTAACAAGTCTGTGTGCCGCCTGAAACTACACATCAACATTTAATCAGGTTGTATGGTTGCCAATATTCAAATGTACTTTGCATATTGTTATTACTTTTGAATATTATCAGTAATATCTCATTTAAAATGTAATTTAACTCCTGCTTGTATTTTACTACATCTATTTGCCTGAGGTTATAAATGTAGAAGGGAAAGTGGGGAGAAGTTATATGGTACAATACCTTATAAACAGTGGTAAGTCTGTGAGATTTGAGGAATTTTGCAAAGGCTACAAATTTATAATACAAAAGGGGAAAGTAGATCAATATATTACTCTATCAAGACAAAACATCGTGTTTTGGGGTTTGAGTCTGGCTGACGCCCCTGGTTCTATCACAACACTTACTTCTTCTCCAGGGACTGCTTCTCTTTAACTAATTCGTTCAACTTCTGTTCCAGGCTGTCACATTTCTCAATAGTCTCCTTAAATTTGGTCTTCATGTTATTTATCTTAAAAACATAAAGACAATAGTAAATAATAGTTGGCATCTAATGAGCTCCGATAGATGACACAGTATCAAAGAATTAAAATGTACCCTCCATGAATGCAAAATTAAATGAACTTCAGTTTAAAAGCATTACACCAATAAACAGATGAAAGCGTAAGTGAACCGATTCAAGTAATCTTTATAAGGACAATACAAAGATACCCAATTTAACCGGTCAGCCCGCTTATTTCTCCCACATTGCCATGACATCCTCAAAGTGTGACCCACACGTGTGATTGCAGGGAGAGACAAAAGCAGTTCATCTTTCTGCACACTAATGTCTGTATTGCTCGTCTCATGTCTGTTGGGGTGTCATTCATTAAAGATAATGGTAACATGTTGACAGATGAGGTCAACACTTTAATAAATTTCCACAATACTTACTTCTTCTGCCGTATCTTTTTCCAAATGAACAATTTTATTTTCCCAGTAAACTCGCTGTGACTCCAGCTGACTGGTCAGTAGGTATGAATACTAGAAAGAGACCCAGACATTAAAATTAATTTTCTCTCACTGTAAGGTACTTTTCAGCCTTATAATACAAACTTAAATCATGAGGAAATAATCTATCACTTCCATACCAGAGTTAAGAAAATGAATTGTTTCTGCAAAAAACGTCTTTTAATACTGAGGTGGAGAAATTAAGAGAAAAGGGGAGCAAAAAAAAAAAAAAAGGTGGATAGATGTGTGGTGGGGCCTAGCTGGATGGTGGGCTGCTACAAGTAACAATCCCTAAGTACATGGACTAGAGTTTGAGCAGCGGTTAATAGGGACTGCAATTTAAACATTCTATTTTACCTGAGGATCCTCATGGCTCTTGTATGTGTAGTTTGTTCACTGTTTATGTTATATTCATGGTTGTTTAGTTTCTTCACGTTTAACTATGTGCCATGTGTTTTGTGGGTAGTCCCTCCCAAGGAGAACCATCACCATTGAGAGAATGCCCTCTGCTTTATACAGACAGAAGGATAACCCACAGCCCCTGAATGCTCTTGTAGTGGTGGTGAGTTTGTCTAGTGCATTGCGCCATGGAACTAACAGTGTAGCATACCAGGGTCTGAAATTGAGGCGTACAATATCTGCAAGTGGTCAAGACCTGTCTGAGGAGTACAGGACTGCCTGGCGAAGCTGGCATAAAAGTAGTTCCGCAATCGCTCTGTTGGAGCGCTCTGGATGTGTCTCCTGGCTGCAGGAGACCATCTGCCTGGTTGTGTGGTCGCCAACAGGCCTCAATGGGCTGGTGGATAAAGGGCAAACTAGTTGCTTCTGTTGCAGAGAGGGGCCAGCAAAGACTCAAAGCAGGTGGGAGATGCCACCAAAGTGCTCACTATCTGAGAACGCTCATCTCAGAGTTGCTTTTTAATTGGCTTCTCTGGTAGTCGCACCAGTTGAGCATGTATATGAGATATAATTTGTTTGTGGTTAATAAAATAGTGGTGTGCCTTGGCATGTTTTGGGTTACAAAAAGGATGCCACGAGAGAAAATGGATTGGGAAGCACTACTCTACTGTTATTGTGCTTTTTGAGATTAAATGGATATTTTGAACCTCTGCTCTATTTTTTGTCTTTGTCTCTTGGGTTTCAGATTAAGATCGCCTTTTGAAGGAGACTTTTCAGAGGTTATTTGTGCCGCAGAGCATACTTATTTATGAAGATTCTATGTGGCCCATTTCATTACTGGCTGGGATTTGATGGTCATTTCCCCCTCTAAGTGGGTATTTTGATTGTTTTCCGGACATTGTGTGCTTGGGAACTCTTTAATTCAGTGTTTCTCAACCACTGGGTCATGGCCTCATTTTTGGGATACAGGTTGCTGCTGGCGGATCACACTCTATTCCCCCCATGACACTTGTATTGGGAAAATGTGAGTCGTGTCACCAATGAGGTTGGGAAACATTGCGCTCACTCACAACTCTTATGATTCTTGGTATACATGACAAACTATATGTGTAACAGCTTCAGGTGTTACTATTGCTCTAATTTTCCTATAATTTTAATTCACAATTAATTAATTAAATTTACATAGTGTAAACTACTTTACATAAAGGAGAACCACTTTGACCACCACTAATTTGCAGCCTCTATTTGGATGATGGGACAGCAGCCAATTTTGAGTCAGTAAGCTCCCCACATATTAGCTACCAGGTGGTGGGAGAGATAACCAATTAGAGACAAGTGTGGCAGGAGCCTGAGGGCCAGCCCAGTTGGGACGCCTGGAAGGACCGGGAGGCAGTCTATACGTCCTCTGGGTCACAAGGGGGCAACCGCCCTGGATAATGAGGGGACCACAGGGACGGAGCAAGGAGGCTCAGACCCACTGGGGCCCGTTACCACTGCCAGGGGGCGCCCTGAGCATCAGGAGATCTGCACTTCCGCCACACCTGGGAAGGTGGAGGAAGGACCTTCCAGGGACACCCGGAGTGCTTCTGGGTGCTCATGTGGCACTTCCGCCATACCAGGAAGTGCCGCCGGAAGGACATCAATGAGCACCTGGAGCACATCCAGGTGATTATAAAAGGGGCCGCCTTCCTACAGTCAGAGAGCGAGAGTCGGGTGCTGGAGGAGGACAAAGCTCCAGCGACGGTGGGAAGAAAGGCGGCCCACAGACGTTGAAAGGCCTGTGATTTGGGGTGTTTAGTGCAGGAGCACTATGTGCTGTGCGGGACTGTGTGTTGGGACTTGTTAATAAAAATGTGTTTTTATAACAGTGCCAGGTGTCTGTCTGATGGTGTTTGGGCTACCTGTCACACAGGGGATGACTGGGGGGCTAAAATTGACAAAGCCATGATGGTCAGTTTAGCCAGCGCATCAGTGAACACCCTACACTTTTGAAAAGATGTCCAGGGGTCTTTTATGACCACAGCGAGTCAGGACCTTGGTTTTTACGTCTCGCCCGATGGATGGCACCAATGGAATTTTCACTCGCACTGAGCCTTTTGCTAAGATTTTTGGAGATTTACAATTTTCCCAAGTACACTAGCTGGGTGCTTTTGCACCGATTTGTGTATATGCACTGCAGACTATACAGTACCTCCAGTTGCAGGGCGTCTATTTTCTCATCCTGGCAAGTGTCTCCCTCACATTCATACTGCACAATTTTTCCATCAGTTTTGCTGGCAACCAAACGATGGACATAGTTATCTAAGAAAAAAAAAAACATTATCTAATTGATTTTCTCTTTTTCCTGGGACGAGATGAGACTTTTTATCCAGAGACGAGAGAGAGATTTAACTACCCCTGGGGCCGGAAATAAAAGACAAAGAGTAGATGACAAAGCAGAACGCCGTAAAGAATTCAAAAACGGTGTGATACACATGCAGAGCAGGTTAGAAGTAATGGAAGTACGAAAATTCGAAGGTCTCAAAAATTTGCAGTAGAGATCGTTTTAATGCTAACAAATGGAAATTATTACTCGGTGAAATAACGGAACAGTGAAAACAGATCAAATATATTGTTCGGAGACTTGTAGATTATCTAATTTGTGCTGCCATCAGGTAAAAGTAGTGTTTCTTCCCAATGAAGAGGCATATCTGTGAGAATTAAAAGATTTGTTGTTTGGTAAAAGTGAAATCCAAATACCGAGCAGCAGAAACGTTAAGTGGCTGGCGCGTAGCACAGCCTGGGTTTGGTGACCAAAGCAAGCAGGGGGCTTCGAGTATTTACATAAAAAAGCCTAATTCTACAACTACAACTTAATATTATCTTTCAGACATGAACTAAAAAAGGACCTTTTATGCTGTTGCACCAAAATCATATGACGAAACAAAAAGCAAAAGACGAAAAGGAAAGCCCAGAGTCACTACCCAAGTACAAACAAAATTAGAATTTACAACCACAAAGAACAAACGTGATATCCGTAATGTCAGACAGAGGCACGAACTTAATAATAACCTTTAATCCTGTTTCACCAAAACCATGAGATGAGAAACAAAAATCAAAAGTCGCTACCAAAGTACAAACAAATTTAGAATTTGGAAACACAAAGAACCAACGTGATATCCGTAATCTTGGAGAGGGATGTGAACTAAATAATGACCTTTGATCCTGTTGCACCAAAACAATTAACAAGAAACAAAAATCTATGTCAAAAAGGAAAGCCAAAAGTCTTTAATAAAATAAGAATTTGGAACTGCAAACAACAAGGGTGACATCCATAATCTCGGACAGAGACGTGAACTAAATAATGACCTTTTTCACTGTTGCCTCTGACGTCATGGGCCGCACATAGGCAAGTTGTTACCCTGGTAACCAGTTTAAAAAACAAAAAAAAAACGAAGGTGTCCGTAAGTAAACAAAATACAGATAAAACAACATGCAAATAAGTCAAAACCAAAAAACGACATAAGAGATAAATTCCTAATATTCAAAAAAAAAAAAAAAACCCACACAGGAAGGATGTGTACCTTTCACATGGAAAATAACCAGACCAGATATATGATTTAAACTCAAGACTACGCCAACTCTGTGGCACACTGACCAAAGACAAGACGTAATGTCAGGTTACATCATGGGACTTTTCTGGCAATTTTCAGTCATAGCCTTCATTTACATAACCTTAGCAAGTTGGGGACAGTCAGCAGCACTCTCCCATGAAGCCAGTAGCCTAATGTCGCATGCCAATCAACTCGGTCAAGCTAGCTGGTGTTTTTCACATGTGCTCACAACA